>NW_021386940.1:128802-143032 GCF_001605985.2 Dendrobium catenatum | reverse complement strand
TCTTGAGTAAACGGAATATATGGAGTGTAATTTTAGTAGTAATAGACCTAGTGAGGGGATTGTTACTTTGGGCGATCAAGTCATTAATAAGAGTACACGTTTTAGATATCTTGGATCTATTGTTCAGTGTGAGTGAGAAATAGATGGGGATATTATCAGCAGAATTTAAGTTGGATGGTTGAAGTGGAGGAATGCATCGGGCTTGTTATGTGATTGAAATGTACCCCTCAAACTTAAGGGAAATTCTATAAGATGGTAGTGAGGCCTGCAATGCTTTATGGTGCCGAATGTTGGCTTTTAAAAGAGAAGCATAATACTAAGTTAATTGTGACAGAGATGAGGATGCTCAGGTGGATGAGTGGCTTTACCCTTAGAGATAGGATACGAAATGAGCATATACGTGAAAAGGTTGGAGTAGCTCCAGTAGAAGATAAGATTAGAGAAAGTCGCCTTAGATGGTTTGGTCACATAAAACGGCGGCCTTGTTATGACCCGGTTAGGAGAGTAGAGGTATTAGATTTGACTTATGTTAAGAAAGGTAGGGGTAGACCTAAAAAAGACTTGGTTAGAAAATATTAGGAATGACCTTTCTTTATTAGATTTAAACTAGAATTTGACTTTTAATAGGACACAATGGAGAAAAAGGATTCATGTAGTCGACCCCACGTAGTGGGATAAAGGCTTGATGTTGTCCTATAAATAGTTGTGATTTATATTTGTAAGGGGGGTCAATCATTTGTGTAAATGCAGTGCTTTTTAGAGTACTTCTTTAGTTCCCTCTTAGAGTAAGATCCAAGGGAGGCTATGGAAGTAAAAGATACAATCATTTAGAGTATTTAGCCTATATTTTATTAAATCAACTTTATAAGTTAAAGAGAGGAGAAGTGCATAGGAGATACTTTGAGCCTTTCTGGTGATATCACTCTCTTATATTTTTATTCTTCCATGAATTTAATACACATAGTGACCATATATATAGTTAAAATATAGTGTGATGTGTAACCTCGATAAACGATTATAAGAATAACTAATGATATTGAGATAGGATGTTTGTATGCCTAAACATAGGATGAAATATTCTAGGTTCTTAAGGAGATATTATAACTATAGGAGGTCAACATATATCCTTTGAACCCCTACAAGCTCGGCAAAGATCAAGTAAAGCATATGCTCTGAATCACGTCTCTAATTAAGAGTTTCATTATGAAATGTATAAATTTTCATTCAACATTGTAAAAACACGTTTATTGCATATTATATCAAATATTTTTACTATTTTATTCAGTGATAAAAGCTCCACAAATATTATTTTTATTTTAATAAGATAATTATTACGATTAGAGTAAATGGTAGTAGTTTGTTGCAAGTAAATATACTTCATTGTGGGCTCAACACTCTACTCTATCATTTTGTTAGTTAATTTGACATGTATACTTGCATATATTAAGTGAGGTTTATTATTTTTATATCAAAGAAAACCTAAGTATTGTTTAGGGGTGATTGAGCCCTAGATTTTTATACAATTCAAAAGTTAACTCCATGGCACGCACCCCATCACAATACTCTTTGCCTTTCTTTATTGGATTTACTTCAATATTGCTAGATAAGGTACCATGATGTCTATTATTCATTGAATTAGCTAATTTCCCTAATTAATTTTTTATATTTCTTATGGTAGTAGTTTGGCTATGCAATTAAGCCCCCATTGCAATAATAAATTCAATAATGAGGGCATTTTATATTTAAGTTGGTTATTAGAGCTAAACATGGAGTATATTTAGGTCATGAATTTATAAATTTTATAGAGGGTGATTCTAATTCCCTATTAGAATAGTTTATTTTTTTTCTAATTATTAATCCCTATATTTTGCTTATTAGTCCATTTAAAGTTTGGGTGGTTTTTCTAACTAGGATTATATGTTTTAGAGTGGGGGTTATTAAGTCTATTGTTAATTAAATTCAAATATTTAACTCCTAAAGAGCATGATTTAGTTAATTGCCCATACATAATTTCATCAGTAATCATAGGTGCTCCCTAATTTGAATTCATTCCTAAGTTACCTAATTTTCTAGAATTTTAGTAACTTAAGAAGTAAGAATAGATAACACATCTGCATCATGTACATTGATAACCTTTTAGGGTGAATCCTTCTAGAAGGCTATCAAAAGTTATTAGCAGCAATCTCTTTAATTAAATAATATGATTCATCAAATGGTTTAGACATCAAAGAAACCTCCAATAATAGCATTTATTATAAATCAAAGTGAACCTAATACCCCATTATAAAATGTTTGAATGATCAACCAATTGAGTAAGGCATGAAGAGGACACATCCTTAACAATTCTTTGATCATTTCTCATGCTTCATAAATAAACTCCCCATTTAATTGAGTAAAGAATCTGATATCATTTCTAAGCTTAGCTATTTCTTATAGAGGAAAATATTTAGCGAGAAATTTTTATGCTATGTCATTCTAGATGGTTATTGAGCTTGGGGATAGAAAATGCAACCACAACTTTACTTTATTTGTCAAAGAAAGGAAACAACCTTATTCTAGTAGCATCATTAGATATACCATTGTATTTAAAGGTTACACAAAATCTCGAAGAAATATGTAATGTATAGATTGGGCTCCTCAATAAGATATTCATCAAATTAGGAATTTTATTCCATCTTGATAATGAAAGGTTTTAATTCAAATTTATTTGCTTGAATAGTAGGTATATTTATACTTTGATGGATTACATATACTCTCAAAATCTAAAGGTACAATGGAAAAGGGTTCTCTGTAATGCATGCACCAACTAATACAATTATTGATACATCCTACTAACATAATTAATTATGACACAAATTTCATCCAATTTGAAACAAATTCAATAAGAAAAAATAATATAGATAAATCACTAACTAAGAAAAACAACAACACAAGATTAAATCCGTGATATTGAAATCAACATATACTCAATAAAAATAGTTATTTATTCCCAAAAAATGGTGTCAAAAACTTAATCTAGGGTTTGCACAAAGTGCTATGCAAGTGGAAATGTCATCTAAGTAATATAATGAATGAGAAAAGTATCATTTCCACAATGAATTAATAAATTGATCTTATAAGCAAATTACCAATTTTATCAATTACAATATTTCTCTTGCCTAAAGGGAAAAAATTTACCTTTTTCTTTCATAATTATGCAAAAATAACCAAAAATCATTTTATATTTTTCAATGTATAATAAACTTTTAAACTTATGATTGATTTGATGAATATGTAAGATATAGAATGATCTATTTAATTTAACTGTGGACCAAAAAATAAGAAATTCATAGACACGATCGAGTTTCTTAGAATTCTAGTAAATGAATGATTAAAATTTTCAAATCACTATTTTAATGTATGATAAATTTCCCATTAGAAATCCCAAAGCTCCTAAAATACATATGTTTATGCTTTTATGAATTCTTTTCATGCTACTCTATTTGTTCCACTATGCCTCTATTAAGGTAATAGATCACACTAATTGTTAATTTTATGGATGGCTAATTCACAACTAAATTATGTTTTGAGAAGTATCAAAAAAAAAAAAAAAAAAAAAAAAACTCTTACACGCCATTTGAAACTTATACGTACTCCACATCACACATGCTTCACCATATCAATCGTAAATTTATAATGAAAGAAATTAGCAACTAAGATTCTTTTCAATAAAAATAACAAACATAGATTTCGTTGATAAATAAACACAAAGTTCAAGAAATTAAGGTGATAGAGATAAAAATAGGAAACTCCTTGTAATAATTACAATTTCCACTCCACTAAAAGGCAATCTTGTTCTACTTGCACACCCACTCACTCCCACACTCTTCTCTACTCAAAAATTATAAGCAATAATATAATTAAAATGAAAAAATCCCATCCCCCCCCACTCCACAATTTATTCATCAATTTACACTTGAGCAAAAACTATTAATATGATGTTGTTGGGCACTACAATGTTCTAGTTAGTGGCGCTGAAAACAATACTATTGTTCTTTGGTCATTAGCATTATAATGCTTAACTTCTATTTTTCCTCAAATTTAAGTTTAAAGTGTTACGATGCTCGAGTGTGTGATGCATTGGTGCTTTACAAAATATGACAAGATTAAACCCTATATTTTTAACTAATAGTTACAAATAGTAAAATATTAGGATATTACTAGTAAAATTTATTATTAACAATTTATTCACTACCAAAGTATTAATATTATGATCCATAAAAATCAAGTTTTGCATGATTAAGAACATACAAAATGAATTCAAACATTAATATACATCTGGATTATTTGAGGACAATTAATAATTTAAGTTTGGAGAAGTAAAACAAATATAATATTAATATTATGAATTTATGTATGAAAAGTATTTAATTTATTATTTTATGTAGGAAATTCTCAAGGCGAAGGCCATTTGAAAGAATTTTTGGTGAAGTGCCATCTTGTCACACCATCAAACACCAAAACACTTAAGGCAGAAATTTGCGGGTCAAAATAGATAGTTTAACGCCGCAACGCTAATCCCATAAGTAATAAAATAATCTGAAAAAGAAAATTATGACGCAAATACAAATAGTGCAACACTTTAACACTAGTTCCCTAAGCATTGTAGCCCCCTAAAAAAGAAATATTAAATGTTCTAGATAGAGAAGGAAGCACCACAACACGAAATCTGCTCAATGTCATAGTTCAAACTCACCTACCAAGAGCACCACGTTACCAAACCACCCAAGCACCTAGTGGTATATGGTCTAGAAATTAAGCTGTGAAAAGACACATCGATTCACTGAGTGCATCGCAATGCTGGCTATCCAACAACACAATGTTATAGGATCATTTGATCTATTTTGAAGCTATTTTTTTAAGAATTATAAATACTAGTGCTCATTGTAGAAAGCGGCCTCTTAGGCTTCTTCTAACATTTTTCTTGTACTTTCTAGTGTTAGTGTGAGTATGTGTGTGGAGTGTGCAAGTGAATTTTGGGAACAATTTTTTTATAGCATGGTTATTCCCGATTCTTTAGTTTTAGCTTCTACACTCTTGTAATTTTTTCTATTTACTTAAAATAAAAGTACTATTATATTGTTTTGTTAATTACGCAAGTTAGTGGTAAATTTTCATATACTAAATTTATGAAGTGATAGGAAATTATGTGCCACATAGATTAAGTATATACTCATAAAATACAATTATTATTTCATGATTCTCCATTCTTCATTTAATTATGTTTAGGACAAAAATAAGTTTAAAACTTAGTGTGATCTACATCAATGATAAAGCCACAGAGGAACAATTAGAAAATCTTGAACAATACTCTAAAGAAACAAACATATGATTTTTATAATTTTGAAATCATTAAGCAGATTTTGTTCATGTAGAATTGATGAATTAGATAGAGAATTAGCCTAATTAGTCATAACTTCACTGGGATTCTAATAAACTCAATAGAATTGATGAATTAGATACGCACTAGTTCAAAATTAAAATTTTATAGACCAATCTATGCTCACATAATTATCTTATTACTCGTAAATTCAAATTCTTATAATTTTAGAAAATTCATTTTAAGAACATTTAGGTAAATTTTTACTTCATAAGAATTGTTGTCCTGGAATATTCACGACGATAGAGAAATATATAGTTTAGCATCTTAGCATTGTATGAAGACCAGCACACAAGCAGAAGAAAGAAATTATGTAGTGTTCTAAGAGACACCAGAGTTTTCATGTGGAACCCAGTAAATTGGGGGAAAACCATGGGGCCTAGCCCAATTTGAATGAATCCACTAATATTTTCAGTTGGTTATAAATGAGGCCCTTCTTTAGGAGAAAACTTCGAGCCTCATGTGGTCTGAGAAAACTTCGAGCCTCATGTGGTGCTCTGGTAAAAGTTTGGGCCTTAAGTGGTGGTTCGGCATAAGTCTGGGCCTTAGGTAGTGGACCGATAGCAGTTTGGGCCTCAGGTGGTGGTCTGATATAAGTTTGAGACCCGGGTGGTGGTCCAGCAGAAGTTTGGGCCTGAAGTGGTAGTCTGGCAAAAGTCTAGGGCTCAGGTGGTGGTCTGGAAAAACTCCATACATCAAGATGTAGTCCGGTAGAACTCCGGCCATCATGTGGTGGTCTGGAAGAACTTCAAGGCTTCAGTGGTGGTCCGACAGAACTTCAAGGCTCCAGTGGTGGTCCGGCAAAAGTTTCGGCTTCACGTGGTAGTCTGATAGAAGTTCGAGCATCAGGTGGTGGTCTGGAAGATGTCAGAGCCTCAAGTAGTGGTCTGACAGAATTTCAGGCCTTCGGTGATGGTCTGGAAAAAGTCTAGGCCTCACGTGCTGGTCCGACAAAACTCCGGGCGTTAGGTGGTGGTCCGACAAAACTCCGGGCAGCAGTTGAGGTAAAGAGGCAAGAGCAATTTTTGATCTCTTTCTTTTCTCTTTAGGCTTAGAGATCCCTTTTCAAGAGGAAGGAGGGGTCTATTTATAGATTTTCTAGGTGGCATGACCTGGAAATAGGTCGAAGATCAAGGTTAAATGGGAAGTGGTTTAGATGAACATTTGATGTTGAATCCCTTGATCATGAACTGTTTGTTAGACATTTAAAGCTCTTAATGATATCAAAATTAAGCAATATTATACTCATTGGATTTGCTCATCGAGCTGCTAGATTTGATTATAAGCATGTCATGTTTAGAAACTATTTGGTAATCCAAATTATGGTTTGAACCTTCAAATAGTTCTTTAGGTTCTCAATTTTTACCTATTTGAGCTCAGATTAAGTCGCATTTGGTGTCGTGGGTTTATATTTCTGAGACATTCATATATTCAGTTTGACTATAAGTTTGCTAAAATTGGAGTTCAAATAGTTCCAATTTTAATTTTGGAGTATTCCAATTTAATTTTACTTCGAGATTCATGCTCGATCAAGATAATTTTTTAAGTATGTATCAATTGCCCCCCTATTTTCAGACATCGAAGCTCTAGAAGTTTGAAAAATATGTGTTCAAGGCTTTGGGAAATTTTTTGTGTGATTTGTAATTCAAACGTAGTTTGATCTTGGACGTAGAGGTCATGAATTGCTCTAGAAGTGCCAAAATCAAGTCCGAGACGTCGAAAAATGGTTTTTGGGACCCAAAAATGTATGATTTGACCTTTTTGGGCCAAACATTAGGCCCTAAAACATGTCGGGATGGACAAGCTACCACCATCTGCTGCTGCGCTCGCGCACTGCCAGGGCATCCGCACGACTGCGTGGCCTGCCCGCATGCTAGTGCGCCTGGGCGCATCTGTACGCACTGCTTGGCATTGTCGCGCCCTGCCTGTGTTGCCCATACAGTGGTGCTCCACGTCTGGTGCCAACCACAATGATTGGTTTCGGTTTGCTGGCAGTTCAGCTAACCGTCGACTAACCTCCAAAAAAAATTTTTTTTTTTAACTTCCCCTTCTTTCTATAAATATCACACAATAAAAATTTTTCACCTCCCCCTTATCTACCTCTTTCATTTAAGGTCTTTCACATGTCGTATACAAGCAGTATCCCTTGTCCAGGCCTAAGGCCCCTCTCTATAAGAAGGAGATTCCTCCCCATTCTTCTTCTCTCCCTCAAGCTGAGGCATTCCCCTAGTCCTCTTTAGGTGATATCCCCTATCTAGGCATAGGGCCCATAACTGAGTAAGTATTTCCTTCTCATTTTTTAGGAGATTTTACGAAGGTTCGATGTTAGTAGGTGGAAGTCTGGTAACGGATGAAAGTATGACGCCGAGAATAAGTACAATGATGGGTGAAAATTTGGCATTGAGAAGAAGCTCAAAGAATGTCCAGCGATGGGTAGTACTCTGATGATGGGTAGAAATTCAATGTCTGGTAGAAGCCCGATGTTTGGCAACAGGCAAAAATTTTATGTCGAGTAGTAGTCCGATGACAAGTAGAAATTCAACATCAGGTAGAAGTCCAACAAAAGTATGGCGACAGGAATAAATTTGGTGTCAGGTAGAAGGTCAACGTTGGGAAGAAGTTTGACGATGAATATAAGTTAGACAAATGGCAATAGTCCAAAGATAGGTAGAAATTTAACATCGATGATAGGCCCAATGAAAGTTTGGTGATGGGTAGCCGTCTGATAGCGGGTAAAAATTCAGCATCGGGTAGAAGCCTAATGAATATTCTATAATGGGAAGAAGTTCGACAACAGGTAGAAGTATTGAGTCAGGTTGTGGTCCGATGAAAGTCTAATGACGGATAGAAGTCCAACAACGGGCAGATATTTGGCATCGGGTAGGAGTCTAATGAAAGTCCATTGACAGGCAAGAGTCTGACAAAAGTCTGTTGACAGGTAGAAGTCCAGCATCTGGTAAAAGTCTGACTAAAGTCCATCAATGAGTAAAAGTTCAATGACAGATGGAATTTTGGCGTCGGGTAGAAGTATAACAACGGGTAGAAGATCGATGAAAGTTTGTTGGCAGGCAGAAGTCCAATGACCAGAGGAAATACATCATTAGGTAGAATTTCGATGAAAGTCCTATGATAGTCAGAAGTCCAGTGACAGGATGAAGCTCAGTGTCAAGTACAATTCCAATGAAAGTTTTGTAATGAGTAGAAGTCCAATGACAAGAGGAAGTTCAATGTCAGGTAGAATTCTGAAGAAAGTCCCTCAATGGGAAAAAGTTCAGCGATGGGAGGAAGCTCAGCGTTAGGTAGAATTCTTACAAAATTCCTGTGATGAGCATAAGTCTAACGATGGAGGAAGCTCAGCGTTGGGTAGAATTTTGATAAAAGTCCTATAACAGGCTAAAGTTCAACGATGGAAGTAAGTTCCGTATTTGGTAGAATTCTAATGAAAGTCCAGTGATGGGAAGAATTTCAATGATGGAGGAAGCTCAGCGTCGGGTAGAATTCTGACGAAAGTCCCGTAATTGGCATAAGTCCAATGATGGGAGGAAGGTTAACATTGGGTAGAATTCTAAGGAAAGGCTTGTGATGGGACGAAGCGTAATGTTGGGTAAAATTTTGACGAAAGTCTCACAATGGGTAGAAGTCTAGGGATGGGAGGAAGCTTAATGTCAGTATAATTCTAACAAAAGTCCCGTAATGGGTAAAATTCTAGTGACAGGAAGAAGAGTATAAGTCAATAGAAATTTTCAAAGATATATAACCTATTCAAGGTTGTATGTTAGAGCATTACTCGATAATGTTAATTAATGTGAAAGAGACTAAAAGATTCCACCAATGATGTATGACTTATTCGAGGTTGTATGTCAGAGCCATGCTTGATGACATTAACCTATATGGAAGAGGTCGAGAGAATCCACCAAAGGTGTGTAACATATTCGAGATTATATGTTAGAGCATTATTCGATAACATTAACTTATAGGGAAGAGGTTGAAAGAATATACCAAGGATGTGTGACATAGCTGAGGTTATATGTTAGAACACTACTAAATGACGTTAACCTATGAGGAAGAGGTTGAGAGAATCCACCAAGGATGTGTGACCTATACAAGATTGTATGTCAGAGTTCTGCTCGATGATGTTAATCTGGAATAGGTCGAGAGAATACATATAAGATGTGTGTTATAGTTGAGGTTGTATGTCAGAGCGCTGCTCAATAATGTTAACCTATATGGAAGAGGTCAAATTAAATCTGCCTAGAATGATCATCCAATGATTGAGACAAAATAAAGATTGTATATTTCTTGAATCAAGGATTTAAGATTTGATTGACATCCTCCTATAATGTTTGACCTCTCTGAGGTTATATGTTAGAGCCCTGCTTGATGACGTTAACCTATATGAAAGAGGTCAGATCAAATCCCCTATAATTGATCATCTAGTGATTGAGACACAATAAAGATTATGTATTTCTTAAATCAAGGATTTAAGGTTTGACTGACATCCTCCTAGGAAGTTTAACATATCCGAGATTATATGTCAGAACCCTACTTGATTACATTAACCTATGTAAAAAAGGTCGAATCAAACCCCCTGGGATCGATTTTGCCTTGATTATGAGGGGGCGAATACCAGGTGTATCACAAATCAAAGGTGAAGAATAGTCTATCTTTAGATTGTTACTACCTTTTTGAGGTCGATATTAAGACCTTTTCTAAGGAATAGATGTCCAGTGGGGGACTATATAAAGCTTATATTTGATTGGAAGCATCTTTGAATTTGTTGGGATTTTCTTGAAATATCATCTTGATATTGAAAGCATTGGAGGATCTTTTTTACCATAATTTGGGACAAAGTTACCCCTAGTATGTATCTGATTCATATGGAATTAAAACCGCAATGGCAAATATCAAGATGTTGAAATGAGCGATCTTTTGAGATTGGGAGTAATAGTTATCCCCTAATCAAGAATGACATTCCCACAAACGATGTCAAACTGTTGTATCGTGGAATATTCGCAGTGGTAGAGAAATATATAGCTTAACATCTTAGCATTGTACGAAGATCTAATACACAAGCAGATGAAAAAAATAGCATATCATTCATAAGAGACACCAGAGTTTTTACGTGGAAACTCCTAAAAAGGGGGAAAACCACAGGGCCTAGCCTAGTTTGAATCAATCCATTAATATTTATAATTGATTATAAATGAGGCCCTTTCTTAGGAGAAGGTCTTGGCTTGATGTCACAAATGTACATCATATAAGACACATTACATGGTGGGAGTTACAATAATCAATATAGACATATTTGTTTGGTCAGCAGGACCATATTTGATTGGATAGAGGTAGAAAAGATTGTAGTAGGCAAGAGACCATGGTTAGAAAGATTGTTGTCATGTAATAGAGATTATAAGGATTATAGTAGGTAACGGAGGTAGGAAGAATCATAGTCGATAGGAGATAGGGGTCTAATAAACCGTAGTCCTGTAAAGGAGGTCGGAAGGACCACATTAGGCGATGGAAGTCGAAAGGATGTTATTTGGGAGGAGATAGGGGTTCGAAAGATCTTAGTTGGTGAGGGAGGTCAGAGAGATCATAGTTGGAAGGAGGTTGGGGTTAGAAAGACCTTAGTAATAGGGTAGTACGCCTGTAGAACTTTGGGCCTCAAGTGGTGGTTTGACAGAAGTCTTTGTTTTATGTGGTGGTCTGGTAGAAGTCAAAGCCTCATATGGTGGTTCGACATAAGTTAGAGCCTCAGGTGGTGGTCTGATAGAACTCCAAGCATCAAGTGGTGGTCTGGTAGAACTCTGAGCATCAGTTGGTGGTCGGTTTATAGTCCGGGCCTCACGTTGTAGTTCGACAGATATCCATGCTTTAAGTGGTGATCAAGTAGAAGTTCAAGTCTCAGGTGGTTATCTGATAGAAGTCCAGGCCTTAGGTGGGGGTCCAGTAGAAGTCTGGGTCTCACGTGGTTGTCCAACAAAAGTCTGGGCCTTACGTGGTTGTCTGATAAAAGTCCAGGCCTCACGTGGTGGACTGACAAAAGTTGGGCCTCATGTGGTGGTCCAACGGAAGTCCGGGCCTCAGGTGGTGGTCCGGCATAACTCTGATCATCAAGTGATGGTCCAGCAGAAGTCCGGGTGTTAGGTGGTGGTCCGACATAAATTTGGGCTTTAGGTGGTCATATGGAAGAATTACAGGCATGCGGTGGTGGTCCGGCAGAAGTCTGGGCCTCAGGTGGTGGTCCTGTAGAAGTCTGGGGCTTATGTGGTGGTCCGACAGAACTCTGGACGTCAGGTGGTGGTCTGGTAGAACTCGGGGTGGTGGTCAAGGAGGCAAGGAGGCAATAGCGTTCTCCGATCTCTCTCTTTTCTCCTTAGGCTTAGAGGTCCCTTTTCAAGAGGAAGGAGGAGTTTATTGATAGATTTCCTAAAGTGGCATTACCCATAAATAGGAGGAAGATCAAGGGTAAATAGGGAATGATTTGGATGGACAGCCGATGTTGAATCCTTTGATCGTGGACTGTTTGTTAGACATTTGAAGCTCTTAATGATATTGAAATTCTGCGAACTTTAGCTTGTTGGATTCGACTCGTCGAGCCACTCGATTCGACTATAAGCATGTCATGTTTGGAAACCATTTGATAGTCCAAATTGTGGTTTGAACCTTCCAATAAGGCTTCGAGTTCTCGATTATGACCCATTCGAGCTCAGATTTTGTCGAATTTGGTCTTGTTGGGTTCGTATTTACGAGATGTTCGATTTGACCATAAGTTTGCTGAAATGAGAGTTCAGATGGTCCCAATTTTGATTTCGAAAGATTCCAACTTGATTTTTCTTCGAGATTCGCGCTCGAACAAGATAACTTTTTTAAGGATGTATCAGGAATATTCCATTTATAGTAGGAAAAATTAAGTAATCAAGATTTTAGTACTTAGCCTTTTAAAGATAGCGATTAGATTCCTCATGGGAAAGATAACTGATTTATCAATGTAGCATCGCATAGTTAGTCATCTCTTAATGTACTTTTTTGGTCATTTATTTTTCACATTAGTTACGTATATGTTTGTGTTTCCCTTGAAGTTCATATCATTACAATGAGATTTTTGTTTCAAACATTTCATCTTAAGTGCTAAAAGTTAGTTTATTCCATAAATTTTAAAATACTCAATTTACTGCACCTTACACCGCATCTATGTTATCACAAACGATGATCTTCATTTATTAAATGCTCAATGCTTGAAAATAGTTGACACTAGATGTCAGTCGTTGCCTAATATCCAACGCTAAACATAAGAAACCAACCTGCCTTTGCTTGACGCATATTGTTAATTGATGCTTGATTCGGCTATCTTCTATCATCTCTCATCATCACGTGATGTTTTATATGGATTGATGCTCAG
The DNA here is from genome assembly GCF_001605985.2 of Dendrobium catenatum. Lineage (NCBI taxonomy): Eukaryota > Viridiplantae > Streptophyta > Magnoliopsida > Asparagales > Orchidaceae > Dendrobium > Dendrobium catenatum. Next base: position 130,214 of record NW_021386940.1, on the reverse strand, counting down.
CACCCATCTTTGATTGATGAAAATGCCAATGTAAATGTTAGTCATTAACTTGGGCCAACACTCGACAATCATCGAAATTTAATGCTCATGTTTTGTTAGTTAATCTCCCCTTCTATAAATAGAAAGATTAAGCAAGATATTGGCCGTCACCCTAAAGTTAGCATTCTTGGTCCAATATGCTTTTTTTTTTGAAAGAAATGCAAAATGCATTTAATTAAAAAAAAAGCTATTACAAAATACTAGGTGATAGAAAACCTATCACATTCCTCCTTTAATAAAAAACTAAATAAAGGAGGAACCTTATTACTACTAAGATCTTCCCAAAGAAAATCACCATTTAATGCTATGTAAGCACACAAATGAGCTAACTTATTACTATTTCTATCAACAAAATGGAAAAGAATGTTACCAAAACCATCCAAGAATGAGATATCTTCAATTTCTTCATTATGTACATTCCAATTATCCTTCTTCACAACTTCTTGCAAATGCTTGATGATGTTGAAATTATCACCTTCAATAATAATTCCTTTAGCATCCATTATCCAGTCAAAGATGATTTTCTTCAAAGAACAAAAAGCAATCAACTCCAATTGACCAGAATCCCAATGTCATCAATTGATTCCAAATGAAAGTATAAATCTTCCTTTCGAATCTCTAAACACACCACCCACTCCACCATTATTGAAATTTTTAAAGCAGCATCAAGATTCACCTTAATCCATTCTGGGGGAGGAGGGTGCCAATGAGAAAACAGCCTATCCAGCTAGTTAGCACCCTAGTGATCCAAGAATAGATTGGTATTTGAATTAGAAGCAAAGCTAATGGCATTAGAGGCTATAAAGGATAGACTCAACTCTTGCATACCATGTTTAATTAAGTTTCAACTTTTCCAAGAAAAATAGACTAAAGAGCAATAAATTTTAGCAATGAATTTATTTTCCTTAGAAAGCCGTCCCAATTGCTCTTTACATTCATCAGATGATGAGAAAACAGGTACCGGAAATCCCCATTTCTTAATAACTTCAATAGCTTGCTGCAGCTTCAAGCAATGGACCATAACATGCTATGAATTTTCCATTTCAATGCAACCTCTGGGACATAAACAATGATCCAGCATCCTTCGGTACATTAAGAACCCATTAGTTGGAATTGCTTCATTGAATAGCCTCCACCAAAAACATTCAACTCTAGAATTAAGTTGAAGTTTTTTATGCCATTTACCATAGTCAACAGATGCAATTTCCGTATCATAAGAACAAGAAGCCATTGCAGATAAACTTTTACCAGATAATTTATATTTTTTTTAACTCCACTCTATCTTCAAATTGACTGGGTAAAATATCAATTTGTAGGATAAGATCTACAAGAGCTTGTTGACCTCATTTTTGTATGAGGTCACTAAGACCCTT
>NW_021386940.1:0-128792 GCF_001605985.2 Dendrobium catenatum | reverse complement strand
AATGTTTTGGAAATAATAAATAGTTTTAAATTCTTGTATTATTTTTAAATAGTTAATATTTAATTACAATAGTAAAGGTAGAAAAAAGTGGGGGAACTAAATACTCCAATGATTCGAAATACCTTCAATAACCTCAGTGTCAATAAGTACTGAAAATGTTTCGCTAAGAGACCAGTCCCAAGGAGCACCACATCACAACAGCATGCCAAATTTCTAGATAAAAGAGGAAATTTGTATAGATAGATGTAATTAAGAGTGGAGATACATCTTTCTGATTCTCTATAATTACCTCAGTAAAAATAATAGTCAAAATAAACTGATTTTTATTATTTAAATATTTAAAGTCTTAGATGGAGATGTCCTGCGGTAAAGAGGCTTAGTTTTTGATATATTATACTAATTTTTGTTATATAATTTTGATTTACTGTGATTTGTTTAAGTTTCAGTAAATTTAAACTATTATATATATCTCTTATTATATATATTATTGGGACGGACCGGTCCCCCAGAAACGCGGCGCGCTGGGATTGCGGGATGCGGGTATAAGCGGCGGAGCGGCGAGGGGACACGCGCGGTCGTCTGGCGACATGTAGTATTCTGCTTCTCCTTTCTCGCACTGCGATTTTCAACTTCACACCACGTGCAAGCGGCGCGTGGACAGGACCAGTTGGGAGTTTAACCGCTGGAGGTGTTTGTAGTCCCATATCGAGACTGAAGATTCACGATATATATATATATATTATTGCTGGTTGCTTGCATTGCGTGCCAAGGAGAAGCATCAACGGGTGGGGAGGATTCGAGTCCCGGTCTCTGTCTCGTAATGGTCACTGATGCGCTTGACGTCTCCTCTGAAAGCGGTGTCCGGCGGGCCGAGAGTCGGCGTTCGAACACGCTAAAGCCTTCCTGTATACTAACGGCGCGGAGTACACAAAGCGCGGATCAGGCGGGCAAGATCCTAGGACACGTTGATCGTCGATCAACGTCTATTTGGTGGGAAGAACGTACATGCTGTCAGCGCAAACTCTGCGAATGTCTGGCCCTAGATTCGCCTTTTTTTGGTGTCGTTCTCCCCTGCTTGTGCTGAAATTCGGGTGGACCAAAATCGTTTGAAATTTTATCACGACAGAGAGTTAAGAGGCAGTGAAACTGAGAATAGTGGGGAAAGGATTTTTTTTAGTCTAATAATCCCACTAGAAAACGTGCACATAAAATCTCCTTCAGCTTATTTAGGTTCACTAATGTGACCTAGATCTCTAGTGGGTTTTCTTAGGGAATTAGTAGGTGTGCGCGGTTGATGCTTCGAAATTCTGGGAGGTGAGACTTGTGTTGTCAAGTGAAAGATTCCCAGCGATAATCCCAAGCCTCGAACGGCGCCTGGATCGGCGTCTCCAGTGCGGAACGGTCCTAAGTGGTGGGTTCGCCGGAGATACATCGCCGCTCGCCAGCGTATGGACGTCAACGAGGCTTGGGTTGTTGTTAGTGGGCCGAGGGTAAGAGGAAGCCTTCTGGGGATTCAAAACGAACTGGGCGGGCTTGTAAGGGCTGAGTAAGTGGAGAGATGATTAGGGTTTAGAGAGGTACTGTGATCATTAAGCCCTTTTTCGCCCCTATTCAACACACGCCCCAGGCCACGAATGGCTGGGATTGGACTCTGGGCTCTCCAGAGTATAGCCTAAGCTGTCTCCTGGGAAATGTCTGGAAGGCTGCGGAAGAGGGCTGGACACACGCCTTGGGCTCCTATTGGATGGGACTTGGATGAGTGGGAAGGGAACAATTTGCCTAAATAGGCTAAGCCAAGTCCCTTGGGAGGGGCAGCTTAAACAGAGCCACTCAATTAGGGATAATAAATGTAAGAAAGGGAGCATTTTGATCTGCTGATATAGGGAGGGAAGGAGGGGTTTAATGCAGGAGCTTTGATCGCATAAAGAAAAGATATTGTGTTTTTAAGGGGTATTGGACCGATTTTTGACCAGTTTCAACCTGGTCCAACTGGGTGCTGAATGTGGCAATAGGAGGGGTCAAGGGCATTAGGTTGGAGAAGCCTCCAAGCCTAAATCTCACACTCTTGAGGTCACACACTGGGTAGGGTTTGACTCGCAATTCAAAGAGGGCACTTAAAGGCTCTCGAGTTGACTTGGATTTGACCAAAGGTCAACCAGGTCAAAATTGGTGTAGTGTGGCAGCTATGGGATAGTGTGGAGATAAGTACTTTGAGAATGGTTTAAATCAAGGTGTCAAAGATTCAAAAGTTCGAAGCTAGAGAGGATGGGAACAAATGCCATCACAAATTTGACCGAAGAATTGAGGGTTTGACTCAGTCAAGACCAGAGTTGGGGGTTGACTCAAAAGATTGGGTTGTAGAAATTTCAAGCTTTGAATAGAATGATTTTAAGGGTTTTGAAGATAATTGATCAGAAAAGATGGTTTATAATAGATTGAAATGCGTTCTATTTGAAGCTTAAGGAATGTCCATTGGGTCAAACCATCGGTTGACTGAGTTTTCAAGCTTAGGCTAGACCGCAATGGTAAGGTCGGGGCTGGGCTGGACAGGTTTCGAAAGGCATTTGAAGAACCAATTGAGGTGGTGGTTTCCTGGGCCTGGGAAAGTCAAGAGTTGATCACACAATCGCCTACCTTTTGAGTTCCCTACAGAGGTGCGCCTTGTTTTTGTCACGCTGGGTTGACTTGGTCAGCCAGTTGACCCAGGGTCTGGGTATCATGGGCTGGCAACAGTTTAAAGATGGGAAAATATTTATTTTTTCGAGGTCATGGAAGTGGTTTGGGGTGACTAAATGTATTGGTCTTGGGGTCCATTTGCGTGTCAAAACATCATGTTTGAACCCTTAAAGGGCCCCTTGGGTTCAAAACACAGTTGACTTGGTGCAACCAGGTTGACTCAAGGGTTGGGAAATGGTTCAAGAAGATTGAAATGCCATTGTGAAATTTGTTATATATGGTGGTTGCATCCCTAATTTGAGCTCATTTGGTTTGAAATCCCATGTGAGCTCGCATGGGGTGTTTTGGTCAATTTTGACCTTATTGGTCAACTATGGGTCAAAAAATGGGTCTGAAAAAAATGCAGTTACTGCTGAATCAATGGGTGAAAGTTCAAGGAGTTGTGTAAGTGATGGAAGGCCTTGGAATAAAGGTCCAAGGTCAAGATCTCAAAAGGGTTAGCTCAGTGGCATAGGCTTAAGAAATAATTGCAAGTTTTACAGCCTTTATGAATTTTAATTCCAAATTCTGTGGGTTTAGAGCCTCAGAATGAGCTCAAAATTGGAGGGTAGTCTTAGAGACATGTCTTATCACATCTTGGAGAGTGTACCCCGAATCAAAGGCCATTTGACTGGGTTTGAGATGGTGAAAGAAAATGCTCTGAAAAGGGTGTTTAGTGACAGGGCCTTAAGTGTTGAGGTGGTTTAAAGACTTCTGGCTTTGGAGTGAATTGAAAAGTTTAGATTAATAATATGGACTTGAATTGGACATGGAGTTGAGATTCAGAGATTGGTCACCAATTGTAAGGAATCAAGATTGAAATTGAAAGTGGATTAAATATAGGAATGATTTAAAATTGAGATTGATCAAGGGTGGACGATTGATTTGAAATATTGAGTGTTTGAGATCTATAGGATGTAAAAGGGATCACTGAATGGGACTCGGAAAGTACGGTCTCTAAGTCGTCTTATCTAGAAAAGCGATCTCTACCAAGGTCTAGAAGTGGATCCCTAGGATGTCTAGGATTAAAATTTGAATCGTGGAAGGGTCTTAGTGACCTCCATACAAAAAATGAGGTCAACAGCTCTGTAAATTTAGGACCATATTTTGCCAACAAAGCTTTATTAAGTAATGTTTCTTCATTCTTTAAGAAGCTCTACACAAACTTTGCTCTTAGAGGCCCTGCCATAAATTCCACCGAGTGAATTCCTTGTCCTCCTTCCTTCCCGCTTTTGCAAATTTTTTTCCAAGAAAGGTAATGTAAACCATGTGCTCCTCCTTGTTTATCCCATAAAAAATTTCTAGCCATTTTATCCATTTCTTTAAGAATACTCACTCGAATCCAAGCGTGAGTAGTCACAAAAATCAATAGTGCAGCCAATACCAATTTAATTAAGACAATTCTTCCAGCCAAGGAGATCAACTTATTCCCCCAAACATTAAGACTTGAAGCTACCTTCTCAAGAATGTAGTTGTAATCTGTAACAACCAATCTCCTTAATGCCATTTTAATTCCAAGGTAATTCAATTCGTTCACTGCTTTGAATTCCCAAAGTTTTGAAATAGCATGCCTCCTTTTCCTTTTAACAAAATTTCCAAACAGAATTGTTGATTTCTGTTTATTAACAGATTGTCCTCTTCTGGAGGAAAAATTTGATATAATTCTTTTGAATTTCCTCATACTGTTCAATGAAGCTTGGGAGAACTAGAGAATATCATCTGCATACAAAAGATGGGATATTCTAGGAGCATTTGTAAAAATTTTGATTCCCAAATTTCGTCCCTTATGCTAAAAATCATTTGACAAAATTTGAGCACAAAGAATAAACAAGTATGGTGAAAGTGAACAACCTTGTCTAAATCCACTCCTAGCTTGGATTCCCTTAGAAATGTTACCATTAATCATGATAAAAAATTCAGGATGTTCCACACATTGCATCAAAAGATTAGAAAATCTGCTAGAGAATCCCATGCTTTTAAATACCATCCTCAATGTTTGCAAAGCCATACTATCATAGGCTTGTTCCATATCAAGCTTGATTGCCACCCATCCTTCCTTTGATTTCAAATACCTAAGCTTATTCAACAATTCATGAGTTAAAAGAATATGATTTGAAAGGGATCTTCCTCTTAAGAAATCAGCTTGTTCTTCTGAAATAAGATTCCCAACCACCTTCAATAATCTGTTTAATAAAATTTTGGCAATAACTTTATATAAAGTATTACACATGCTGATGGGACAGAATTCAGATGGAGTAACTAGATTAATCACTTTAGGAATAAGAACTGCCAATGACTCCTTCAATTTGGAACAAAGCATCCCTGTCACAAAAAAAAAAGCCTAACAGCTTTCCAAACATCATTATCGGTTATGTACCAATAGCATTTGAAGAATGAGTATGTAATACCATCTAGCCCATGAGCAATGTTAGATCCACAGTTTTTAATAACTTCTTCTAATTCAGCAAAAGAGAAATCCTCATATAGTATTTTACAATCTTGTTCAGAAAGGGTCTTCAATACCATAGGCTAATCATTAAAATTGCAGCTTATACTTTTCCATTTCTTGCATTAGAAATTCATTAAAATATCTACAATTTCATTCTACTTCTCTATCAAATTCCCTCCTTCATCCTTCAATTGAAAAATCAAATTTCCAATTCTTTTGCCATTAGCAAATGACTGATAAAATTCGGTATTTGTATCATTTTCCTGTATACACTTCAATTTTGATCTTTGTCTCCACCAAGTGCCGAGACATGACAAATTTACATTATAATCATGAATTTTTGTCCTTAAAAGCAGCAGTTTATCATTAGAAAGACCACCCCCCACGGTTTCTTCCATCTGTAATTCTTCAATTTCCTTTTTAAAGACCTCTTTATTTTGCTGAAAGTTCTTCAGTTTTTCCTTGCTCCAAAAATGAAGAGCTCTCAAAGCTCTCTTACATTTCACATTAATGACCTCCATTGCATCTCCAGTCACTTGTTTGTTCCAAGCATTAAGAACTACAGCTTTAGACGGCGTAAAAGATGTCCAAACATCTTCAAACTTAAGATGACCCTTATGTTGAGCTTTATCATAGAACAAATTGAGAATTAAGGGATAGTGATCTTATGCGATCTTGGCTAAGTGTCTTACCACAACATTTTGAATTTCATTCAAAGCTTTTGCATTCAATAGACATCTATCAAGCTTTTCAAGGATCCGAGCACTTCCAATTTTATTGTTGCACCATGTGAACTTTGGACCCACCGTTCCAATATTATGAATATCATTCCTGTTCTTGAAAGCTAAAATATCTTGTGGCCCTTGAGTAAATGAAAACTTCTTTCCACCCCTCTTCTCTTCTTGACAAAGAACACAATTAAAATCCCCCCCCCCACTACCAAAGGGATCTCTTTATCACAGTTCTTCTCTAGGTCCTCCTTCAACCTCCTTCTTAAAAAAGGATTTTTGTTTCCATATACTGTAGACACAATCCACTTGCCTTTGTTATAAATGCTTAACTCCCCAATTACACATTGGTTTGAAGCATTAAGTAAAGAAAACTTAACCATATTAGTTTTCCACAAAACAATAATACCTCCAGACGCACCTTCTGAAGGAAACATAAAAAAGTCCCAATCATCTCCCAACAACTTTTTCACTTCAAATCTCTCTAAGGAAGAGATTTTAGTTTCAACCACTCCAACAAAGAAAACATTCCACTCCTTCACAAACTCCTTTAAATAATGGGAGGCTTCCCTCTTATTTGCCCCCTATAATTCCAGAATGCTAATGAAGTCATTTGGATAAATGGGGGAAAGGACCCCCACTTTTACCTTTAGCATTACCATCTGTTTTTTTGGATCTGGATGAAGTGCTCAAGGGCCCCAAGTGCTTGAGTTCATTCAAAAGTTTTGGTTTTTGAGAAACAAGAATTGCAATACCCAAGCTTGAATTACAGCATTCTATAGAATTAACATCAGCCAAAACTTCGTTGAACACAGAAATCCTCTTCTCATCCTTACTGTTTTCTTCAGAATTACAGAATTCACCATCTTCCATTTCAGGTTCAATATGAGTAACCAGTGCTGCTTTCCCTAGCGCAGAATCTTCAACCTCTACTTCTTCCAACAATTTAAACATATTATTTTGAACAAAAGTTACCTCAGAAATAGAGGTAGAATCCTTCACATCTACTCCAACTTTAATAGAAGTATTTTCACCAACTTTTGCTACCTTGTTCTTCACAGAGTCATCTGTAATGCCACCTTCAATTTGTGTCACATTTGAAACTTTAGTTGATACTTGATTTATAGAAGATTTTCCATCTTCTTTATTCTCCACTTCCTTCTTCTGATAAATAGCTTTCACTCTTTTATTCCTTCTATAATTGACATCCCAAGGTCCATACTTGTCTTCCTTAGGAGCATAAAAAACTTCTTCAGCCTTTTCTTTGACAGCTGGAACAGGACAGCTAGAATTTGAGCTATCTTCCTCCATACAAATATTTCTTAGATGCCCAATTTTTCCACACTTGTAACAAAAGGTTGAGATCTTTTCATACTCAATCTTTTGAAAGAAACGACCTTCTAGTCCATCCACCCAAACACCCATTGGCAATTTTTTATCAAGTTCTAAATGAACACAAATTCTTGCAAACTTCCTCCTTCCCCATTGGAACATATCACCATCAATAAACAAAGGAGTTCCAATCAATGATGCAATCCTTGCTACATTGATCTCATCCCAAGAAAACAATGGAAGATTTGGAAATCTTACCCATACTGACGACGTTAAGCCTTTAAGGGAATTTGTATCAAATTTGGGACTCCATTTGTCTAGCCCAATAATATGACCATTTACAAACCATGGTCCACCTGTAATCACTTTCTCCATAGCTTCCTGTGAGAAGAAGGAGCACAACATCCAGCTTGAACCAAGTATAGTGAGATGGAACTTTCTGATTTGAGACCATTGACGTCTCAATTCTGCTGCTATAATTTGAACTGAAATAGCTCTTCCAAAGACTTTAACCACAATTGAATATTGTAGTTTCTCAGAATTCTCTACCATCTTAGGCTGAAATAGTTTGACTGCCTTGCCGTCCTCAGACAAAAAGGATTCTTCCATTGGCATGTTCATCGGGATATGAGAACGTTTAATCCAAGGATTAACAACGTTTTTAATAGGAGCAGAATTCAACTCTTTATCCTCTGTTTGAACAATTCCACAAGCATCTTTGATGCTATCTCCTTTCTCATGGATGATCACAGGTTCTATTTTCTTAGAATTACCGTTATTGCCAAATCTGTTGACAAATATCTTCATACCAGAGGATGAAGCATCAAAATCATTTGAAATTCCCTTCAGATTTGATGCAAGAGTTACCATAATTGAATCCATAATCATCTACTTGCCCTTGCCGACAACTGGTGAAGAAACTTCCATACGATCAGAGTAATTTTCTCTGATTACCAACGTACCGTTGAAAGGTCATTGATTGTTTATCAATTCTGATTTCGACGATTGAGACATCATCGAAGATCTATTCGGATTTATGTGTGCCGACGACTGACCACCTGAAGTGGCCGCCGCCAAGCCAGTCATCTCCGCCTGCGTTGCCGCCAACAGAAAAATTCAAAAAATTTGAATTTTCTCTCTCTAAAAATTTGAATTTTTCTTGATACTTGACTTTGAACACTATAGGAAAATCGCCCATTTCCGTCGACTTTTTTCGATGAAAATTGAGTCTTTTTCGGCGGTTTTGTAATTTAGCGGCGGTTTTCCGGCGGTTTAAATACCGCCGGAAAAAACGGCGTAGGAAAATAAATTCTGGCGGTTTTTTCCGGCGGCTTGCCGGCGGTCTTAAACCGCCGGTCAAATTAAAAAAAAAAAATCCTGCTGCTCCGGCGAGCCCCCCAACCCTGCCCCGGCGAGCCCCCCCACACCCACGGCGCTGCGCCCGCTCCCGCGGCAACTCCCCCCGGCTCCGCAGCTCTGTCGCTCCCGCGGCAAGCTCCCCCGCGCGTACTGCGCGTGCGGTGAGATTCGAACGCTGGTCGTTCGGGAAGAAATTCCAACGACCGACCAAATTTCTGAAGATGTAAATGCGTTAATCTCCTTAATTGTTTTTATTTAAACTATATTGCGACTGAAAATCAATAATTTTTAATTACACAAAAAATGTAACTAATTAATTTAAAATTAAAAAATATATATATTTAATATAAAATAAAAATTAACTAACTAATTAATTTTAAAATAAAAATTTAATTAAATAGTTAATATAATTTTTAATAATTTTTTTGTTAAATCATTAAAAATACTTTAAATTTTATTCATTTTCATTAAATTTTTTAAAGCCGTCGGAAAATTGAAAAAGCCGCCAGAAAAGCCGCCGGAAATTTCCGTGGGGATAAACCACCGGAAAATCACCGAAAAGCCATCAGAAACGTGACCGCCGGCAAGCCGCCGGAAAATTCCCCGGAAATCATTGATTTTCCTGTAGTGCGACCACTATTGGACTTCTGATTATTCGTCGACCACCGTCGAACTTCCGCCAGCTCATTGACCACCGTTGAACATCTGCTCCTTAAACCAACGCCAACTACTTCCCGACCACCGTTAGAATTTTGCATGTTCGTCGACCACCGTCGAACTTTCGCCTGTTCGTCAACCATCGTCAGAGTTCTTACCGACTACCATCATACTTCCTCATGTTCGTCAACCACCGTCAAACTTTCACATGTTCGTTGACCACCGCCAAACTTCTTTCTGCTCATCAACCACTGCCGGAATTCTTCCCGACCACTGTCGGACTTCTCTCCTCGTTACCACTGCCGGAGTTCTCCTCGACCACCACCAGAATTCTGCTCGTTCCTAGACCATCGCCGAAGTTCTTCCCGACCTCCATCGGACTTCCTCCTATTCGTCGATCAACAACGGAGTTCCACCCGCTCATCGACCTCCACCAGAGTTCTTCCCGACTACCATCAGACTTCCACTTGTTTGTCAACCACAGCTATGGTCCTTCTGACCACTTTCTCCTGCCAACTACAGTCCTTCCGACCACCATTGCCCCTCGATTACGGTCCTTCTGACCACCGTCATCCAACTACGGTCCTCTCGACCTCCTGGTCGCCGACTACAGTCCTTCCAACCACCATCACCAACTACGGTCTTTTCTCACCACTTTCTCCAGCAGACTACGATCCTTCTGACACTTTCTCCAGCAGACTAAGATCCTTCCGATACTTTCTCCAGCCGACTATGATCCTTCCGACCACCATCACCCCACAATGGTCCTTCCGAATATTGTCGTCCGCCTACGGTGCTTCCGACCATCGCCATCCGACTACAGTCCTTCCGACCTACATCGCTCGCCGACTGTGGTCTTGCCACCTAAATGAACAATCAACATTGATTCTTTCAACTTCCACCATATAATGCACTCTATATGATGTATATTTGCTACATCGAGCCAAGACCTTCCTTCCTCCTAAGGAAGAGCCTCATTTGTAATCAATTGCAAGCACTAGTTGATTCATTCAAATTGGGTTAGGCTCCGTGGTTTTTCTCCTTTTCAAGAGTTTCCAAGTAAAAATTATGGTATATCTTATAAACACTATAACAATATTCTCTTATTTGATTGTGTGCTGGATATTCGTACAAAGCTAAGACATTAAACTTTATATTTCTCTATCTCCGTGAAAATATCAGGACGCAACAATCACCATGCCTAAGGAAATTATAAGAAGATTCTCTTCTTGTTCCAGAGACTTTGGGATATTCGGATTCTCAAGGATACTATTGTTCTATGTGCAACGGCATACAAAGCAAATTCCAAAGCTAGCTCCAACTATCAAGGACTTGAATGGACATGGTTCCAAGAATCATAAATATGTCTGCATGAAGATAAACGCTGAATAATAACCAAGCATGAAATTTGCTTGGTAATCTCTTACATACAAAGACATGCAATAGACCGTGAATCTTCCCATAATCTTCCTTGGGCAAGATGATGAAGGTTGAAAGGATAGCCACGACAACTGTGAGGATTATAGCAGTTACGGTAAACAGTCCACACCCTGCAAGCGAAACCTCGCATTTGATCTCTGCTTATTGCTCGTGAGTGAGTTAGAGAGAGCGGAGAAAACCTTCGCTAGATATTAATTTGATGAAACTTTTAGCACTCGATCTAGCCTTCTCTACCTACCCTGCGCTCTTACCCTCGTATTAGTAATGGCAGTTCAGAGCATCTGCTGTGATCAAGAGCATCTCCAACCGAAAATTCCATTTTTCACTCCAAAAAAACTTTTATAGTTGTTAAGCTTTTGTATTTTTATTTATTTTGTTTATGTTCTAGGTTAAAATAATAATATACTTGTTTAGCTTATATATTTAATATTTAAATAAATAACAAATAATAAAAAGTAGATGGATTTCAGGAGTTTTGTTGTCATTTCTCCTTTTCATTTTCACAATCTAGAAGGATGATGCCCGATTCTACTCCCACTAACATCCTCCACCACCCGACCTATCTATCTCTTTCCCTTTTCTATCTCACTTATCTTCCTCTTTCTTACTCTTTATATCATGTTATCCTTAGCTTCCAGGTGAACAATGAACTTGTGCTTTGCCCTGAATCGGATGGATGAAGGTCTCCCCATGCACGATTCAGTAGCTAATGCTGGCACGTTACTTCCGTCCTCGAGGACGAGCTTCTCATCCCTCTTCCTAACCTAAACCTCTTGAGCTCCTCACTTTCTTGGTGCTATTCAATTTCACCTACCTTTTTAGACTTTATCTTCCTTGTCACCAGTCATCGAGGGTTCAACAACACCCATTTTCCCTTTTTGTTTGGCTTTTCCTTTCCCTCCCTCCTCGTTGGGACTTGGAAGTCAAGTTTCAATGAAAAAGAATTGTGTTTAAATATCAAAAATACCTCAAAAGTTATTTTTTGTGTTCTTAAAACAAATCAATTTGTTTTAGCATTAAAAAAACAAGAATAAGTATGCAAACATATTTGTATCATTTCGCTTTTATTTTCTAAATTAAATAAAAATGAAAATAAAATTTATCCCAATCAATCCCTAAATTTTATTTAGTTGTCTGACCTATAGCATACAATGTCATGTTATTAATAAATGACAATTGTTTGGTTCTCTATATCTTTAAATACTAATTTTATAAATGCCATTTATGTCCTATTTTGATTATTTCTAGTTGTTGACCAAAACTGCTAACATCTAGATGTCTGGCTATTTGATGGCTATAATAAATAATAACACATAAACAAAGATCTTTGCCACCATTGATCTTTCTAAATAACCTTACATTGTTCAAGTCGGGTATCATTTAACCAAAAATAGTTTTATTCACTTATATTATGGTTTACTGTTTAATTTTATAACTTTTTATTATTCTTACAGATTAAAATACATGGATTACTGGCATATAGTTTGGATTGAATGCCCTGTTACAACTAAGTGGATCCAACTCAGGCTTTGTTTGTTTGAGCGTTTTTTTGCCTTTTCCGTTTGGAAACGGAGGAAATTTTTTTTTTTTTTGTTGTTTGGTTCGTCAAATCACGTTCCCAATAACTCCATTTTTCATTTTTCTGCAGTTTTGAGAAAGCTTTTTATATATGTTTCTCCATTAGAAAACTCCATTTTCATAACTAATGTTTTTTAAAACTACCTTTTACAAAAGCACAAAAAAAAAAAAAAAAAAAAAAAAAAAAAAAAAAAACAAACAAACGAAGCCTCAATGTTTTGATATTCTTGAATTACAATCTACACCTTCATGTGGTTCCAAACTCAAGAACCAAGAAAATTTTGGCTAGTTCCTACAAGAAATGACCTGATTAGCATCTTGCTTCTTCTGATTAGTCATGCTCTTTTCTTCCTCGTACAATTTCCCACATAGAAATCTGAAACATGATGCATTTATTGGTCATGCAGACCTCTAATAGACAATGCCTTGGCCATTACCATAGAGGGCTTCTGAACACAAGCTCATATTATAAGGGTGGATATTTTTACAATTCAAAATTCTTGCTTGTATTGTTTCTTGGTTCACTAATAAATTGCTTTCATAATAACTGGGTTTCAGTTCATGTGTACGAGATAAAGAAAGAACCATTTCACAGGATAAAGAAATTTCTCCTATGAGTTAATAAGTGTTCGTTATTGATGTTGACATTGGTGCTGATCAGATGTCGTTTTCAGTTTGATGAGAATCTCATAAGTGAATGAGAATATGCAGGTCGCACATGGAGAGGCTTGGGCCGCTTAACAAAAAATAAGGAATCTTTAAGGATAGTGAGAGGTAGCTTTGTATCTTACTTTCAGTTGTGTTTTGTGGGCTGTTTACTTTGATGCTATCTCTACTTTTGTTGATGGTTTAGTTGGTTTTTGTTACAGCATACATTCTAAGGGTACAGTTTTGTTTATACAGCAAATCTCTGAGCTTCTTGGAAAATTCATATGTAAGAAGTTTACCAAAGCCAGTTTTTTTGTTGTTTCATGGAACTTCTGTCAAGGTGTATGATCCTGATACGAAGTGCATGTAATTTCCGCAAAATCAGTAAACGATATAAGAAATTTAGGAATAATACATAAGAACTTTTATTTATTGAAAGAACTAAGAAGAAAAACACAAGATACTTTTAGATCTTCAATTGGAGTGGAAGATCCAGCTCTCTCAAATCTCTAGCCGTCAGCTAGAGCCCACTCAACCTAAGCAAAACTAATTCCATCAAAATCAAATATAATATGAAATCTCCACATAGTTAGCCTTAAATAGGCTCCCCTAATTTCGTCCCAAATAATTTTCTCTCATACTTGATTTTAGATTAGATCTCTTTTTCTAACTAATTCATCCTAATTGTAATTAAAACTTTCCTAAAAAATTCTCCCTTGATTCCTCCTTATATAATTAATATTAACTCATGTAAGCTTTCCCTAAATAATTCACTCATAATTTTGAATTAAAAAATAAGATTTCTTTTCCTAATTAATTTCTTCTGAATTGTAATTAAAATTTTCCTAAATAATCCCCCTCTCTCTTCTTGCCCAATGCCCACCCTAGTGTGGCCCATTGGCTCAGCCACTGATCCATCAATACTCCCCTCCCAAAGAGCCACCTTATATGTAAGGTGGAAAGACAAAAAAAATGTTATTTCATCCTCTCACACGGCTCCCTCAATTTTCTCGCCATCACAAATGGTGATAACCTGAAGAGTACGGACTTACATTTGTGCCCTAGTTTATACCTCTCATCACGTCTGAAACACAACCTCTTTGCGCTCTTATCTTGTTACTCCATCTCTATAAGCTTCTTGAAGTTTCCCCCGGGCTCCCTCCTACAATCTTCTCCTTTAGGGTCTCTCTAAAAATACCCGGTGTCGGCTCCTTGGATGCCAAAAAGATAGTGATCATCCTGTACTACCCTCCTAAGTTGCTACTTGCAGCCTCTCTCTCTCCAGGTGTCGCTGCTCCTCCACTAATTGGGCTAGCTCTATAACCTCTTCCAAATCATAAGGCCTTATCACTCTAACTGCCTACCAAATCTCTAGTTTAAGCCCTTTTATAAAGTTTCCATTCAGTATAGTCTTTAGAAGCAGGTCCAATCGGCTGGCTAGGTGCTCAAACTGCTCAAGGTACTCCACTACTGCCCCCTCTTGTGTTAGAGGAAAAAATGCTCATAGAAGTCTCCTCCTATGTTAAACTCCCTCCAGGTTCGTATGGGCCACCTCGTATCTCTCCAATGGTATTATGCCAACTCTTTTCCCTCCAAGCATATTCCATCGGTCATCAATCTCTCCTCTTCTGTCAACCTATTAACGGTAAACTATCTTTTCACCATGTAGTTCTACTTATGTGCATCATCTCCCTCAAAAATAGGCATCTTCAACTTCCTTACTCTCGGATCTCCTCCATTCCCCCTATTTCCTCCATAATGTCCCATTTCCGAAGGGAGTGGTTGCCCCCAAATGTGCCGATCATCACTTTTACACTCATACTCATACCCATACCATTCATAAAAATTCCCCCCTTCTCCTTTCAAATTTAGTAACCTTCGCTCATGCCCAAACCCCTCACGCCTCTCCCTATACCCTCTACCCGACTTCTCTAAAACTTTTTTCTCGAACTCCGATTTCTTTCGTTTGATCTCCCCCTTTTACGCTCATACCCATACCATTCGTAAAAATTCCCCCTTCTCCTTTCAAATTTAGTAACCTTCGCTCATGCCCAAACCCCTCACGCCTCTCCCTATACCCTCTACCCTCTACCCGACTTCTCTAAAATGTTTTTCTCGAACTCCGATTTCTTTCGTTTGATCTCATCTTCCAATATTTCTACCTTTTTTCTTTCCATAGGTACACAGATTTAGTCTCCAACAACAAAAAACAACAACTTGGATGCCAATATCGCCTCCAAACAACAAAAAATAAGTAAGAATGGAGAAAAAATGCAGCAGAATTCAGTGAGGGCAATTTTTATTTCAACTCACGAATTGCTCTGATACCAATTTGATAGGAAGTGGATGTAATTTCAGCAAAACCATATATCAACACAAGAAATTTAGGAAGAATAACACACAATAAATCTTTTTTTATTGAAAGAACTAAGAAGAAAAGTACAAGATATAGTTGAATCTTCAATTGGAGAGGAAGATCTGACTCTTCCAAATCTCTAGCCGTCAGCTAAAGCCCACTCAACCTAAGCAAAACTAATTCTAGCAAAATCAAACATAATCTAAATCACTCCATAGTTAGTCTTAAATAGGCTCCCGTAATTCCAACCCAAATTAGCCTCCTTTCCTTAAATAATTCCCTCTTAGATTTAAATTCAAATTAGATCTCTTTCTCAAATTAATTCTCTTCTAATTGTAAATAAAATTTTCCTAAATAATTCCCCCTTGATTCCTCCTTATATATTGAATATTAACTCCCTATGTTTTCCTTAAATAATTCCCTATTAGATTTGAATTTAAATTAGATTTCTTTTCCTAATTAATCCCCTCCTAATTGTAATTAAAACTTTCCTAAACAATCCCTCCTCTCTCTTCTTGCTCGCTGCCCACCCTAGTGGGGCCCACTAACTTAGCCTCCGGTCCATCAGATCCTAAAGGAAATAGAGTATAATTATGGATGAATGCCATATTAGCATGTTAGTCTAGTTTGCTGATTTTTTGAAGTTGACCTGCTAAGATTTGTTGTATTTGTCTGAGCCTTTGTGCTACACTGATATTCAGTCTATTACAAAGAAAGAATAAAGATTTTATAGCTGCTCCAAATAATGTCTAAATAGTCCTTAATTTTATCACTGTTGCTTTGCTTTAGGTGTTTTCACTGCTCTATGGATGTTGTTATAGAGATTCAAAATGATGTCCAAAGATTTTTCCGTTGTATTATGAGAATTTTAAGGCCAGCATATCTGATAAATGGTGTGAGGGCTACAGAAGTGTCGTTTACTGTCAAAGATAGTTACTTCCTTATTTATATTGGCAATAGGTTTTGCTCTGACATGTTTTTGAAGCGAACAGAATTTGGAGAGCTTTATTTTTGTGACGCGAGATCAAAGTAATGAATTTAGGAACATAAGATTCTCCTACGAAATGGTTTACGCAATGCTCTGATTCCCTCTGTACATCACATAAGCTATTTTTTAGTCTTAGTTTATGTATTTCAGTGCTTGTGGCGCCCAAGAACTTTTTTTTATTATTTTATTGAACTTCTTCCAACAACAACAACAACAATAACATCAATCCTTTATCCTATTATTTGAAGTTCGTTACATGAGTCCTTTTCTCCTTTGTATTATGTTAAAAGTCTGATTTTCATTTAAATCTAATAAAAGAAGGTCATTTCTAAAATTTTATAACCAAGTCTTTTTAGGTCTACCTCTATCTTTCTTAACATAGGTCAAATCTAATATATCTACCCTCCTAAGCATGTCATTGGAATGCTGACATTTTATGTGACCAAATAATCTAAGATGACTCTCTCTTTAATCTTATCTGCTACTGGAGCTACTCCAACATTTTCATGTATATGCTCATTTTACATTGTCTCTAAGAGTGAAATCACTCATTCACCTAAGCATCCTCATCTCTAAAACAACAACAACAACAACATCAAGCCTTTATCCCACTACGTGGGGTCAGCTACATGAATACTTTTTCTCCATTGTGTCCTATTAAAAGTCAAATTCTCATTTAAATCTAATAAAGAAAGATCATTTCTAATATTTTCTAATCAAGTCTTTTTAGGCTGCCTCTACCTTTCTTAACATAAGTCAAATCTAATACCTCTACTTTCCTAATCGGGTCATCGGAAGGCCATCGTTTTATGTGACCAAACCATCTATGGCGACTCTCTCTAATCTTATCTTCTATTAGAGCTACTCCAACCATTTCACGTATATGCTCATTTCGTATCCTATCTCTAAGGGTAAAGCCACTCATCCACCTGAGCATCCTCATCTCTGCCACACTAAACTTAGTATTATGCTTCTCTTTTAATGGCCAACATTCGACACCATAAAACATTGCAGGCCTCACCACCATCTTATAGAATTTTCCCTTAAGTTTGAGGGGTGCTTTTTTATCACACAATAAGCTCGATGCATTCCTCCACTTCAACCATCCAACTTGAATTCTGCTGATAATATCCCCATCTATTTCACCATCACTTTGAACAA
The DNA here is from genome assembly GCF_001605985.2 of Dendrobium catenatum. Taxonomy (NCBI): domain Eukaryota; kingdom Viridiplantae; phylum Streptophyta; class Magnoliopsida; order Asparagales; family Orchidaceae; genus Dendrobium; species Dendrobium catenatum. Next base: position 111,381 of record NW_021386940.1, on the reverse strand, counting down.
TAGATCCAAAATATCTAAAACGTGTACTCTTATTAATGACTTGATCACCCAAAGTCACAATCCCCTCACGAGCTCTATTACTATTAAAATTACACTCCATATATTTCGTTTTAGATCTACTCAAGCAAAAACCTTTAGACTCTAAGGTTGACCTGCATAATTCAAGTTTAACTTCAACTCCCTCTCTAGTCTTATCAACAAGAATAATATCATCAGCATAAAGCATACACCATGGTACATCCTCTTACAAATGTCTAGTGAGAACATCCATGACTAAAGCAAAAAGATATGGGGTTAAGGATGATCCTTGATGTAACCCAACTTAAATAGGAAAATACTTGGTCAAACCACCTTGTGTTTGAACACAAGTAATATCTCCTGCATACATCTCTTTAATGATTTGAATATAAGCATTATTAACTTCTTTCTTATCAAGAACTCTCCATAGCACTTCTCTTTAAACTTTATCATATGTTTTTTCTAAATCAATAAATATCATATGTAGATTCTCCTTATATTCTCTATATTTCTCCATCAAACCTTTTAATAAATGTATGACTTCCATAGTCGATCTACTAGGCATAAATCCAAATTGATTTTGTGAAACATTAGTATCACACCGCAACCTATGCTCCATAACCCGCTGCCCTAATTTTAAAGTATGACGCATTAACTTAATTCCTCTATAATTCACACAATCTTGTGCATCACCTTTATTCTTAAAAATAGGAACTAACACACTCATTCTCCACTCATCTGACATCTTTTTAGTCTTCAAAACAGTATTAAAAAGTTTAGTAATTCAAGAAATTATTTCATCTTCTAAGCATTTCCACACTTCTATTGGAATATCATCAAGTCCAACAGCTTTTCCACACTACATTTTCTTTAAAGCCTCTATAACTTCAGTTTTACTAATACGTCGATAAAAATAGAAATTTTTATTTTCATTTAAGGCACTAAGGTCACTACAGTCAATTGTATTTTCACAATCTTCATTAAAAAGTTTAACAAAATATCTCATCCACCTTTTTTGAATATCATCTTCTAAGAAAAGTACTTTTTGATCATCATCCTTAATACACTTGAACTAAATCCTTATTACTCCTATCTCTTTGTTTGGCTAGCTTATATGTATAATTTTCTCCCTCCTTAAAATCTAAGCTATTATATAAATCACTAAAAGCTAAAGTTTTTGCATCACATATTGTTTTCTTAGATTCCTTACGTGCCTCTTTATATCTTTCCCAATTATCCAAGTTTTTACATTTAAACCAATTTTTATAACAAATCTTCATATTTTTAATCTTATCTTGTATATTTGGATTCTACCACCAAATATTTTTACTATTAGGAGCTTTTCTCTTTGAAACTCCAAGCACATCTTTTGCAATATTCTTAATATTATTAGTCATTTTTTTCCCACATAATATTAGCACCCTCATGCACAACCAAAATCTTAATATCTATAATCTTACTCTCAAAAATATTTTTGTTAATATTCTTTAAATACCCACATCTAATCCTATCGTTTTACTTTATTTTTTATTTTCTGTCCATTTATCTTAAAGTCCAAAACTAATAATCGATATTGAGTATATAAATTTTCACTCGGAGTAACTTTATAATCATTGTAATCTAAACGATCTAATTTTCTTATAAGAAAATAATCAATTTGAGTTGTATTATATCTATTTTTATGAGTGATGAAATGCTCATTCATTTCTTAAATAAGGTATTAGCAATTAAAAAATTATAAGCTGAACAAAAATTTAATATGGTCTTGTCACCTTCATTTATCATTCCAAACCCATGGCCACAGTAAATTCTTTTAAAATCATCTACTTCTCCTCCAATAAAAACTCTTTCTTTAAGAGGTATCTTTTGTATTAATTCTTCTAAGTCATTTAAAAATTTAATTTTGAACTCATATCCAAAGATACTTGAGGAGCATAAGCACTTATAATATTAGCAATCTTAGCATCAACAACAATCTTTAAAACTATAATTCTATCTCCAATTCTATTAATTTTTATAATATTATCCTTCAAACTCTTATCTATAATCACACCTACACCATTTCTAGTATGACTCTTACCCGAATTTCGAAGTATAAATCCTAAACTATCAATCATCCTAAGCCTTCTCTCCAACCCATTTAGTTTCCTAAATTCATAGAATATTTGAACTTAATTTTATGCATTTTAAATCAATTTCAATGGGTGGATGAGGATTGTTGAGAATAAGACTCGTGCATGCTGTACAAACTAAGTTATTGAGTAGATTTGAGAAAGAACAATGGCATTTTGTGGCCGTAGATATGCTATTGCTTCTTTTCTACTTTGTTCTTTTACTCTTGTTATTTTGTAAGTAGCTTAATCTAACAAACCGTATGATGCCATAGAACTTGTGAATATTCAAATTAAAGGATTGGGACGAAATGTTTATGAATATTTGGGATATATTGGGAATAGTCTTACTATAAGTATTAGACATGGATATAGAGAGATGGGTTATTGATATGACAATTTTCTTAATTCTTATATGAATAATTCACATATAATATAAAACAATATTACGTGATGTTTAATAAATCTGAGCGCTAGATAAGACTTGGAAAAAACTTTGGAAGCAATATAAATTAGTTAATATAAACATGACTTGCCGGAGCTTTCTCTAAAAAACTATTGGACTACGGGAGCTGAACACATTTAGAAGATTTAATTTTATTTATTTACTTATTTATTTTTGGTGGGGGACTGTGGCTGATAGATTGCGATGCCTGGACATGCTTATTTTGTTTTTTATAAAAGGTGGTACCCAGTGAGTTATGGTTGTATAAGGAGAATCCTGCCATCTATGTTAATTCAATGATTCGGGCAACTGATTCAATTAAAGCCGGTCTACTTTGATGTAGGAGAATGCCTAGCATCCATCAATAAAAAGAACGGTGACAAGTCTACTAAATTGCAACCAAGAAAACAATCTGGTAATTTGAGAAATAAACTTGGTGATTATAAGTTGCCATACTTGGGTATTTTATCATATTGCCGGACTTGTTCCCTAAGGAAGGTGCCTATAAGTTATTGAAGGACTTATTTAAATAATGGATGGGTGAGCGTTGCTTTTTTGAAAGTTTATCTTGGTGATCTAATTTCTGTTTGTTTAGTTGGCTTGATAATTCCTGATGATAGGCATTACTAAATATTTCAATCTTGACATACCTGTTGAAAAAATAAGGTTATTCTTATGAATGTGCAGAAGTACTAAAATAAATGGTTCATCATATTCAAAGCTCAAAGGGAGTGCTTTCTACTCTTCAAATCTTCATTTACGCCAATTATGTTCTTTTACGCCAGAAAAAGATTTAGCCAGAACAAAGAATAATGCATCTGCAGAAACATGCTTTACATAATTCCTTCACTTAGGCCAAAGAGTTTTTTACTTCTTTTCAAATTTTTATTCTTATTAAAGAGAAGAAACTATGAAAAACTGCAATTATCCTTCTCAAAAGATCATTTCTTTTGTTTTGCCTGACTTCTTTATATAGTAATTAGGCGTATGCCTTTGAGTCGCCTATGATCAGGAACATTAGAATCACTATCTGCTAATTTCTCAAAGGTTAATTACAGAACACTAAAAGAGGGTCTCGCATGGGTCTAATCTATCAGCAGAACAGAGAATATCCAAAGCTTTGTCTTTGAAGCCGAAATGAATATGACCACAATATGTGGAAACATCATGATTGTACTTGTAGTGACATATGGTGTGGTATCCCTTGGGATCGATGAAAGTGTCCAAGGCACAAGAGGGGGGTTGAATTGGCGTCTTTTAAAAAATTTTAAAAATATTATAAGTAGCGGAAGATTTTATAGCACCAATATTGAATTCAGTTCCCTCTGTTTTAAAAAACAACTTAGCCTATATATATATATATTTGTTTTGAGAAAAGTAAGTAATCAAGATTTTCAAAACGAACTTATGTATGTATGTGTATATATTTTAAATCATCAATAATATTTCAACCAGAAATAAGCCGATAAAGTAAATTCAATAAGCAAAATTACAGAAAGTAAAAAATACAACAACAACAAGCCTTTATCGCACTACGTGATGTCGGTTACATGAATCATTTCTCTCCATTGTCCTATTAAGAGTCAAATTCTCATTCAAATGTAATAGAGAAAGGTCATTTCTAATATTTTCTAACCAAATTTTTTTAGGTCTACCTCTACCTATTTTAACATAAGCCAAATCTAATACATCTGCTTTCATAACCAGGACATTGGAAGGCTGCCGTTTTATGTGACCAAACCATCTAAGAAGACTCTATCTAATCTTATCTCCAATGGAGCTACTCCAACCTTTTCATGTATATGCCAATACAAGAAATTATGTTCGAAAAGGTATATGCCAATATAAGAAATTATGTTTCCTACTATATGAATATATTCATCTTTTGAATTTATCTATTTTTAGAAATATTAGAATTTTAACGGTTTAAATTCGAAATAGCTGATCGTTCAATACAATATATATCGTATTGTATGATTAGTTTTGCAAATTTTTTAATTTCTAATTTTAGTTAATTAATGCTACTTGACTTTCATAAATTATGAAAATATCATTCATACCGTATAGTACGATTTTGATCGTACAGTACAATTTATCAAATGTCAAGTGTTTTGATTAACTTTGTTTAATTTTTATCAGCCCTAATGTGTGTGCGCTTGGTCGTTGAACCCACTATATGCCTATAGTTTGAAAATTTCATGAAAATAAAAATAAAATAAAATAAATAGGAAATACAATTGTTTCACTTTTTATTTTTTGATCTTCTTTACTTTAACAGACTTTCCTTATGTTGAACTCATTAGCTTTATCAAGTCATCATCCTGATTCCGTCATCTGTGTGCTACCTACAATATTACTAAGATACCAATCTCTTGCACACATAACTCAACTTTTAATTAGTATAACCATGAGTTTTTGCAATCATCAAAACCCTAATGTCCACCAGGCTCATGGAGTTCAAAATCTCCTCTTTTTTATGACGACTAACTTTTTTTTTTATTGAAGTGATAAAAAACCATTATTTACTTAAATATTCCCTCCCAGAGTTTATGGCCAGAAAGAAAATTACAAGTTTGATAACTGCAATATCATGGGATTTGATACCACTGTTGGAAACATATAGGTACTCGTGTAAATCTTGGTTAGTTATATCCAAGTGGCCCTAACAGACAAATGATTGCACAAAAGTTATATCACTTGTGATTCTAAGATCGGCAAAAAATTGTAAAAGAAGTTCAGTGTGATATAGAAAAACTAGAGAGATGATGTGTAAGGTAGTGCCTACGAATAAGTCTAGTATTTGATATCCTAATTGTTCTTTGTTTAATACTTTTGAGTCAATTATGGATGCTTCTTGATATCATTGATTTACTTCGACATCTTCATCAGGGCGCTGCTAACTATCTTTCCTCTCTTACTTGCCATTTAAGAGCTTAGGTGTATTGTATTAACAGTAAGAAATGCTGACAAGTGTGGTTTGAACATAGAAAGGGAATTCTTCTTATAGCCTCTATTCAATTTTATAGTCTGATCGAACATCGTACAATACAATCAGAACAGGCCAAATCATCCTATCGAATTTTGTACGAAGACTGGTCAAATCGCATACTCCGATCAATATGGGACAATATGGCCTTTGACTTTTGATCATCCTTTCCGTAAAGTTGGTTGAACTTTTTTTACAAGTTAAATTTTCCAATTTAAATGGATTTTTATATATTACGATTTTCCATAATGATTCGTATTAGGCTGTTAATATTGCAAATGTCATATTTTTCAACATGCATCATACAATGCGAGTGAGCTCGTATAGTGCAATGTACAATTATTATTCATTCCAATCATTAAATTTGTAGTAATAACCTCGAGAATCATGTTGACCTCCGTATAATGTATAGTACAAGTCAGGTTCGTACAGTACAATATGACATAATATTTTATATTTTTTGTTGATTAGGACCTTTTGTTTCATGCACACAGAACATCAATAGATTGTAATCACAAAAACATTTGTGAGAAAAATAAGAGACAAATATATAAACACATAACCCATAACACACCCCATAACAACACAAACATAATTTCACCTAATGTTTTATGCACTTAAATCAATTATTCTTAATCCAATTTTAAGTGCGCTAAATCTCTCAAAATGAAATCCCTTTGTTAAAATGTCTGGCAATTGATTTTCAGTATCCAAAAAGTGAATATCCACATCCCTTTTTTATCATGATTTCTAATGAAGTGATATCTAATGTAAATATGCTTAATGTTTGGGGGCTGACTTAAATTTTTAGTGATCCATATAACACTAGTATTGTCACACATTATGGGGATTATATCCACATGCAATTCAAAATCAAGAAGTTATTGTTTGATCCATAATACTTGTGCAACACAACTTCTTATAGCTATATATTCTACCTTAGCAGTGGATAGGGCGACAAAGATTTGCTTTCTACTAAACTAGGAAATTGAAAGTTGTCGTGTAAAATGACACAATCTTTAAGTGCTTTCTCTATCTATCTTGTATCCCATAAAATTTGAGTATGAGTATTTAACTAAATAAAATGTACTCTTTCTAGGATACTAGATGCCTAAAACTGGGGTCTCTATAATACCTAAGAATTCTTTTTATTGCTTTAATTTGTTACTCTTTAAGTTCTATCTAAACTCTAGCATAGCAACAATTTCTAAACATGATATCTAGTCTACTAATAGTCAAGTAAAGCAGCGATCCTATCATACCTTTATATTTCTTTTGGTCTATAGGTTTGCGACTTGGATTTTTATCTAATTGTATACTCAGGCTCATGGGGATATTCATACTCTTACAATCCATCTCAAACTTCTTAATAATCTCTCCAATGTATTTTGTTTGATTAAGATTCTATCACTTTTTTGTTTCTTATTAAATCTTAAGAAATATGTAAACTCACTCATTATACTTATTTGAATTCATTACTAATACTTGATGAGAATTCTTTACAAATTTTTTTATTTGTCGATCCAAACAAAATCCAAGTAAAATATAATCCATATAGATCTGGATTATTAAGATATTAGATCTTATATTCTTAATGAATAATTTGGTATCCAAAATTCCTTTAGCCTATCATACCATGTTGTAGGTGTTTGTTTTAGTCCATATAGTGCCTTTTTAAGTTTGTGAACATGATATGTAAGTGGTACTCTCTCAAATCCAGGTGGTTGCTCTACTTACACATCTTCCTTAATTTATTAATTTAAAAATATATTTTTCACATTCATCTAGTATAACTTGAAACCTATAAAACATCCAAAAATGGTACTCTAATAGCTTCTAACCTAGCAATGGGTGCAAAAGTCTCTTTACAGTCAATTCCTTCTATTTAATTATATTCTTTTTCTACTATTCTTGTTTTATTCTTATTTAGAAATCCAATATCATTTAATTTATTTTTAAATACCCATTTTATTTCTATGGCACTCTAATTAGTCGCTCTAGGCTCTAACTTTTGTACATTTTTGGTAAATTGGTTTAATTCATGCTGCATTGCTAAAATCCAAAATTAAACTTTTAATGCTTGATTTGCACTTATGGGCTCTTTCATTGAAATGAATGCAATGTGGCTAATCTTTTCCTAAGGCCAAGTCTAGCTCTATCTTTTGTAAATTTTTCTTTTAAACAACTCTCTAGGATGACTAGAACCATATCTTTATTATCTAGGTAATGAGTCCTAATTCATATCTCTATCCTATAAGCTTATTTTCTCAATTTTAATAGTGACATCATCCTCTTTTTGTTCTTCTCTAATTGGAAAAACCATATTGATCTCATTAAATATAATGTGAATTGATTCTTGTGTTACCAATGACCTTTTATTAAACACCCTATAGGTTTTTCTTATAGAGGAATATCCTAGAAGTACTTACTAATTAGGTTTTGTATCAAATTTTATCAAATTTGATTTTCCATTATTTAACACCATACTTACACCCAAAAACATGCAAATTAGAAAGATTTGGTGTCATACCCTTAAGAAGTTCATAGGGGTTTTATTTAACTTGGATCTAATATTTACTCTATTAAATGCATAGCATGCAATATTTATAGCTTTTGCCCAAAAATAGTTCGCCAACTTATATTTATTCAACATCACTCTAGTAGTCTGAGCTAAAGTTTTATTCTTTCTTTCAGCTATCCCATTATGTTAAAGGGTTCTAGGTGCCAAAAAATTATGTTCTATTCATATCTCATGATAAATGTTTTAAGTTCCTCATTTTTAAATTCTCCTCTGAGATCATTGTGAATGGTGGAGATAGAACATCCATTTTTTCTTGGAATTCATGCAGAGATAATTTTAAATTCATCGAAGGCCTCATTCTTATTTGCTATAAATTTTATCTAAGTGAATCTATTGTAATTATTTACTATTACAAATCCATATGATTTGCCTCTTAGACTGACAGTAATAATCAGTCCAAAAAGATCCATATGCAATGCCTCAATGGTCTAGAGGTAATGATATCCTTAGTTGTGTAAAAAAAATGACTCGACTTGTTTTCCTAGTTAATATGCATCACATAATTGTTTCTCGGTGAAATCTAACTTCAATACCCCTCTAATTAGGTCTAAGTGAGTAATTTTCTTAAGTATTTTACATGCTTGCATCACACAATCTTCTATGCCACAACTAAGCATCATATACAGTTTTTTTCAAACAACATATTTCAAGGATTCATTAATGTTATCAAGTCAATTATATAAACTTTGTTCAATGAAAGGTCTTTTAAAATAATTTTATTATTCAACAAAAATAGACACTTATTAAAATAAAATTTAACATCTAGTCCTTTATCATATAATTGCTAATATTGAGTTAATTATGTTTTAAACATTCAACCAATAATACGTTTTCAATAGTAAAGCTATCAGTTTTACCTATTATTCCTGTACTAATTATTCTTTTAGTAGTGTTATCTCCAAGGGCCACTCATCCTCCACTCCTGACCTCCTGTGTGATGATTTCTTTATGTCACTTGTTATGTTCTGTGTACATCCACTGTTCAAGTACTGCATGCTTACACCTAGGGGTGTAAGTGAGCCGAGCTGGCCCGTTCGGATCGTGAGCCGGCTCAAGCCCGACTAGTTAACGAGCTCGCGAGCTCGAGCTTATCGAGCCCGAGCTCGAGCTTGAGCTCATTTGTTAAATTAGCTCGAGTTTGAGCTTCATGAGGATCGATTCGTTAGCTCGTGAGTCAGCTCGAATCACTATTAGTATTTTAAATAATTATTTTTTTCAATAGTTTAAAATAATTTGAGCTGCAATTTTTATTTAAAGGCATTAAATGTGTATAGCTTTTAAGGCATTAAAACATATAAAATATTAATCTAACGTATGCAAGGCTGTAGTTTTCATTTCAAGGAAGTGAATGTGTACAACTTTTAAGCATTAAAGCATATAAAATATTAATTTGATGTGCAGCTTTCATTTTAAGCCTGCGACCTATCTTTTCCAAAGCTGCTGCTTCCGCATATTCTTCTTCTTTCGTCAGCTCTTCTTCTTCGGCCCATTCCAAAGCTGCAGCTTTCTTGCCTTTGCATTTTTTTTCAGTTTTTATCCAGCTCTACAACAACAACATCAAGCCTTTATCCCACTACGTGGGGTCGGCTACATGAATCATTTTTCTCCATTGTGTCCTATTGTTGTTGTTGTTCTTGTTGTTTATCCAACTCTGGAATTCAAAATCCCGTGCATAATTAAAAAAATATCGCACATGATGTGTGTTGGAATTCGTTGACTAGCTATTTGGAACTGGCAGTCGCGCAGACGGCGCGGTTGCGGAACGTGGGAACGACGCGAACCTACGTCAAGGCTTGCAAGCCGGCTCGACCTCATTTATAATGGGATGAGCTCGAGTTCGTGCTTGCCTTTCGAGCTTGAGTTCGAACTGGCGTTCTGACTGACGAGCCGAGCTCGATAGCGTCATTTCTTAACTCGACTCATTTACACCCCTACAAGCACCAGACCCCTTTTGAAAGTACATCTACAGAGCAAATTAAGTTGTAATTTTGGAAACCCAAGTAGATTTGAGTCCCGCTATATTATGAGATGAATACATGCTATACTGTGCACACAAGGCCTTAGGCTTCTAGACATATTGTGTGCTACAATGAACTTTATAAGGCATACTCATCTTATGAGTCCTATCATTCCATAAGAGAAACACTCTACTCCTTAAAATGAATAAGCTAGTTTAAATGATGAGTGACTCTTCCTCCTAAGAGAAGATGGTTTATGCAATGCTTTAATAGATCATGCGTGATTTGATGAGTGATATGCATGTGCTTTCAATTCTATAATTTCCTTTCTTATGCATTCATTAGCACATTTAAGTATTCCTAATTTAACAAATGCAGCATCCTCATTTTTCTGTAAATTTTAAACCTCTAGTGCTTTATTTTCACTATCTAGTACAATATGCATGCAGTTTTTTTTCTTTTAATTCATTTTTTTCACTAATCAAAATTGTATATTTATTTACTAATGTAATATTCTCATTACTCAAACATATAAGATTGCTTACTGAATCAGATTTCTCATCTAAAGGTGCAGTAAGCTATATTTTTAAATATGAACATTTTTTTCTTTAATTTCCTAGAGCTATCATGCAATTGCTCAGAAAATGAAAGTTATTTTTCATAGGTAAAATCACATGCCTGATCTTTATCCGTGTCACTTGAATTATCTTTTGTCATTAAGCATAAATTGGTGATTTTTTTTCAGCTTCCATCTCTAATGTTTCAGAGTCTGAGTTTACCCAAAAGGCACTCTGAGACTTTCTTTTGTTTTTCTTATATCTAGTTTTTGTTCAACCTTTTTTTTTTAGTGCTGATTTTTTAGATTGAGGCAATCCAACTTTATATGACCTGTCTTTTTGCACTCAAAACAAAGAAGGCCAATAGTAATTTTATTTACCTTTTTTTATCTTTTCTCCATTTATTGACATGCCTTCTTTATTTCTTTCTTGGGAAATTCTTGAATTGTCCAGTCATGAAGGTTATATTATCATCTCCGCCTTCTTCAGAGTTACTTTTTTAATCATCAGCCTACTGCAGTATCATATTTTCTTTTTTGCTTATCCCATGTATTTGCAATCCTTTGGCAAATTTTTCAATCATACGCTATTAGTGATCCAAGCAAATTGTCAATAGAATAAGCAGTTAGAGCTTTAGATTTTGAAATTGTTGTCTCCTTAGCATCCCAAGACTCGAGCAGGCTTCAAAGAATCTTATTAACATTTTTTGCTGATCCTTTTACCTAAGGCATTCAAGGAAGTATTGATTTTTGTAAAGCGAGTGTACATATCAGATATAGATTCATTAGGTTGCATATTAAAGAGTTCGTAGTCATAAAGTAAAATATTTTAACATGATTGCTTGACTTCATTTATACTTTCATATATAATACATAGTCTATCTCATATTTTGTTTCCAGTTGAACATATATACAAATGAAATCTTCATAATTAAGTGCATGATAAAAGCGTTTCGAGCATTTTGTATTTAATTGTGTTAAGCCTCGTTCCTCAAAACTCCATTTAGTAAAAGGAAGTTCAATTTTAATATCATTTTCTATTTAATATATGGTGTGTACCCATGTTCCCTACTTATTCTAAATTTCGCACTGTAATCAATAGACTGAATAAAAGTGGACATAGAAATTTTTCAGGAATCAAACTAGATATTGTAGAAAAGTGGCGGACGGGTAATAGAATACCCTTATGAAGTGATTCGATTTTCAAGTTATGCTATGACAGAATCTACTTAAGATGTTTAAAACTATTTACTAATTACTATCTCTGATACCAATTTAAAATGTCTAAGGCACATAAAGGAGGCGGGAGGGGGAGGGGGGGGTTGCTGGCGTTAAATTGGTGCCTTTTAAAAAATTAAAAGATATTATAAGTAGTGGAAGATTTTAGAGCATTAATATTGAATTCAGTTCTCCTTGCTTTGAAAGATAACTTATCACAATTAATATATATATATTTTTATTTTTGTTTTTATAGGAAACAAGTAATAATAATTATTCAAAATGAACTAAGTATGGACATGTTGATAGAGTGGTAAATGATTTTAAAAGCATGTATGGTGGCTATGGGTTTTGAGCGACTAATGCAACTGGGTAAGATCATATTAGATTTTTCTATAGCTTATGATTTTATAATTGCTATTATCTTATTTAAGAAAAGAGATGAGTATCTCATCACTTATAAGAATGGATGTAGTAAAATTTAGATTTATTATTTTTTTATAAAAAAATAGTTCGTTTAGATTACAAAGATTGTTAAATTATTCAGAGTGAAAGTTTATGTATCCAATATCACTTATTAGTTTTAGATATTAAGATGAAGTGGCATAATATGAAAAATAAAGTAAAATGTTGTTCCAAAATTAAATGAGAACATTTAAAGAATATTAACAAAAATATTTTGGAGAGTTAGATTCTAGATTTTAAAATTTTTTATGTGCATGGGGAAGTTAATGTTATGTAGGAAAAATTATCTTGTAATATATAAATGTTTCAAAAATATGTGCTTGGAGTATCAAAGGGAAAAATTTATAATAATAAAATAGTTGGTGGTGGAATCGAAATGTTCAAGAAAAGATAAAAAATAAGAAGATTTGTTATAAAAATTAGTTTAGATGTAAAAAATATGATAATTAGGAAATATACAAAGAAGCTCGTAAGGAGTCTATAAAAGTAATATATGATGCAAAAAATTTAGCTTTTAATGATTTATATAATAGATTATATACTAAGAAGGACGAAAGATATATGTATAAATTAATCAAACAAAGAGAGAAAAGAGTGTAAGAATTTAGTTCAGGTGATGTGCACTAAGGATTAAGATAAAAAATTATTTTTTTAGAAGAGGATATTCAACAAAAGTGGATGAGAAATTTTGCTAAACATTTCAATGAAGATTGCGAGAATACAATTGACTTTAATCATAGCATCCTAAATGAAAATAAAGATTTTTGTTATTATCGACATATTAGCAAAATCGAAGTTAGAGGTGCTCATCCTAATTCGGTCACCTGTGTGCTACCTACAATGTTAATATGAAACTAATTTTCTGCCCAACTCAACTTTTGATTAAGGTGTTCATTATATTGCTTGGGAGGTGTTATGCAAAGCAAAAAACAGGGGTGAACGTGGCCTACACTTTGCCGTTTCTAAAGTAGGTTCCATTCGTGCTAAATTCACATGAAATTTCATTAATAAACCAAATTCTCTACGTAATTGTACCTTGGCTGCAAAATATGTGAGAGATGTCTGGAACACTCAAATTAAGAGAAGTAGTTCGGCTTTTTGGAGGATAATTGTTAATGGTGCTTTGTTTCTACATCCAATTTTAAGGTGGCTACTTTCAAATGCAGAGTTGATTAATATTCTAAAGGATGTATGAATTTTAGATAGGAGGATTGATAAATGGCCTACTTTTGTTGCTGATTTTGAAGATGTGGGTAATGGCCTTAACAACTTTATCTTAAATAGATTGTGGGATGTGGCCAAACTTGAAAAATATTTTGGCAAACACTTGGTTGATCTGATTCAGCAGGTTCCAATTGATTATAGATCAATGATGGATAGCGTGGAGCTAAAACGAATAATTCTGGTAAAACTATTGCAGCGTTGGTCCAAGAAGCTTTGGATGAAAGTCTTGATGAGGATATGTATTGGTGTTGGATTAAAAAGCAGCGGGTCAGACCTCGAGTGGAACTGTTTTGGTGACGTTTATTTAATAATGTCATTCTGTCTAATGCTTTTTTAGTGTATAGAAGGTTACTGGATAATGATGGTCGTCCAAGAGGATGCTTTGCGGTTGAAGGTGTTAGCCATATAGCAGCTGAATGCTCCAAACTTATTCTTGTTATAAATGTTCTTAATAATTGGGGTTTTCAAGTGCCGATTTTCTCTTCCTTTGTGAATTGCACTGAAAATATGAGAAGATTTTCTTATACTAATCCTTTCATTGCTAATTTATACTGTACAACAGTTTTCTTTTCATAGAAGATTAGGAATAAAGGTATTCATGGTGGAAAGGAGGATAGTTCGGTGTTTATTGCTATGAATGTTATTTCCTTTGCTTCGGCATCATCCTTGCTTTATATACATTCGAAAAACTGGGGTGTTAATAAAAAATCTCAGTTGTTTTCTTCTTGGTACCCTCTTCCACCCGAATGGTTAAAGGTTAATATTGATGCTTCTTTCTTAAAATCTAATGAAGCTGGTATTGGTGGAGTGTTCAGAGATAAGAAGGGGAGATTCTTGCTTGCTTTTGGTTTTAGTTGTTCACATTGGGATGTAGCTCAATTAGAGATGACGGTAATCCGCTCTTTGAAGAATGTCGTCCAAGGTTGGATGATGGAAGCAAAAGATATTATTATTGAAGGGGACAACTTCAATATTATCAAATTTCTTCAAAGTTCAAGTACTTGTAGCAACTCGAAGCCTAATCACTTGCGGGAGGAGGATCTTTCTTTTCTAAAGGACTTCAATCAAGTTGTTTTTAATTTTTCTAATAGGAGTTGTAATAAGTTAGTAGATTTGTGTGCTAACTATGCTATTTTTAGCGATTTTATTTGGGATGATATTAGTTGTGTTAATATTCCTCCTTTTTATCTTTTTTTAAAGGAGGAATGTGATGGTTTAGTTTTTCCTTATTAGGTAGTAATAAGTTTTTATTTTAATGCTATTGGCATCTTCTTTCAAAAAAAAAGAAAAAAAAAACTCAACTTTTTATTGGTGTAACCGATAATACTTTTAATTATCAAAATCCTAGTGCCAACCAGGCTCATGTGATTCAACAATATTGATCAAGCCAGTCATAACATTCACTTTTATCAATTAATTACTTGTTTTTTTTTTACTAGAGCATAGATTGGCGAGTGAAGCCAAAAGGAAGAGTTAACTTTTAATAATCCCCAAGAAGTATAAGACGGTTGTGCATTTTTTTTTTTCAGAACTTTTTTTTATTTTGCTGATGGAAGATAGGGATAGATCCATGCATACTTAGTTGTATTTTTTGCTATTATATTAATGCAAACGGCAAGTTTCAAAAAAAAAGGAAGTATAAGACAGTTTGCCTGAAAGAAAGCCTCCCTTGGGAACCACATTCAACATTCTTTTTTCCTTAATCTTCACAAACAATCAACATATGAATAGAAAGACAACTTTGAGTTATCAATGTGGAGAAATGGATTATGTAGTTGCAAGAGATTAGGGGTAAGAATACTCTGAGAAGAATCAAGATAGTTGAGTGCTTTTTTATCATGAAAGCTTATTTATACTTCTTATATTTAGTTGAAGTTGATTTTATTAATATTTGAATGCGTGGTGGGACATCCAATGAGCTGTCTCATATTGCAACTTTTTTCCAGAAGACATGAAGTATCAACAACTATCTTTGCTTGTTCGTTCCTACAAAACTTGCAGTTATGATTTTCATTTATATAATTATGTTTTAGCTAAAAAAGTGTAATTGCATGTGGTCATGTCCCATGAATTTCTTTGTAAAATAGAAAACCTATATCTATTTCAGATGCCACTCTTTTTTCAGTGTTTATTTGTATAAGCTTTGTCTGTAAACTTGATTGTATTACATTTGTATCTTTGATTAATGAAATTTACCACATAGGACACTGATTGTTGTGTCCATAATGTTTATGTTAGAAGAGCGCACCACATCCTTTGAGCTTGTAATTCTTAAGCGCTTTGTGCTTATTGAATCTTTTGCTCTTAGGCGCACCTGCACACACACAAAACCAACTAAAAGAGGGCAGCGGGCAGCATCTTCCCGAGGATGGATACTCCTAGGAAGGTTCTTGGATGATTAAGCTTGTAATTGAACTTTTGGGCTTTATCAAACCAGGTTCTTGGATGATCAAGTTTGTAATTGAACTTTTGGGCTTTATCAAACCAAGCCAATCATATCGAATGACTAAAGAGTGCAAAATAAAAAGAAAAACTAGTGTGAAACCCAAAATAGATAGAATGAATGAAAGTTTGATATAGAAATGTGCAGTATCCAGAGGTAGATCTTCTATCTATTGGTGATCCTGCATAATTACCATCAGTGTATGCTTCTAGGGTTATTCCGCGATCTCTTTTAAAGAGAATGTCTTTTCCTGGGTTTCATTTAAGGTAGTGCAGTATTCTGTCTGCCACTTGCATATGAGCTTGCTTTGGATTCTGCATAAATTGACTGACCATGCTTACAACAAATACGATATCTGGTCTTGTGTTGGAATAGGATATCAATTTCCCAACAAGTCTTTGGTAAGCCCCTTTATCTACATCTAGATCTTCTTTAGCTTCCCCCAGTTTAAGATTTGGTTCTACTGGTGTTAGTACTTGTTTACAAGCTAATTTACATGTTTCCTTCAGAAGATCTTTAATGTATTTTTGTTGTGAAATGAAGATTCCTTTGTTGGAGTGGGTTACTTCAATTCCGAGAAAGTATTTTAGTCTACCAAGTTCTTTGATGTCAAATTCCTCGGTAAGACTTTTCCTTAAACTAACTTTCTCCTCTTCGTTATTTCCAGTTAAGATAATATCATCCACATACACTAATAATATTGCGACTCCCCCTAAGTTTGAGTATTTAAAGAATAATGTATGGTTCCCTTGACTCTATCGATACCCATTAATAAGTTTGAATTTTGTGAATCTTCCAAACTAGGCGCTTGATGATTGTTTTAGCTCATATAGGTCTTTTCTTAACTTGCACACCTTGTTACCTCCAGATTTTTTCTTAAATCTTGGTGGTATCTCCATAAATATCTTTTCCTTCAAGTTTCCGTGTAGGAATGCATTTTTTACATCTAGTTGTTCCAGATGCTAGTTGTACTTAATTGCTAATGAGAGTAGGATCCTGACAGTGTTTATATTGGTAACAGGTGTAAATGTTTCCTGGTAGTCAATGCCATGTAGTTGAGTATACCCTTTCGCCACTTGTCTTGTTTTGTACCTTTCCAGTGTGCCATCAGCTTTGTACTTTACAGAGAACACCCATTTGTCGCTGAGGTTTTTTTTTCCTTTTAGAAGGTTTGTGATTTCCCACATGTTAGTCTTTTCTAGGGCCTTCATTTCTTCTTTCATTACATTTTTCTAATTTTCATCGTATAAGTCCACAAAAACATTATTAGGAATATGAATATTTTCTAGTATAACTACGAAGTTTTTGTGTGAGGATAAAAATTATTGAGGGAAATAGAGTTGGTTATGGGGTACAAAGGGGTGGTGAATTTGTATTTACCTTGATTTCAGGAGATGGTTCAGATTCATGACGAAATTTCCTTATTTTTACCCCGAATTGATTCTAGATCATGTTGTGAAAAAAGGGAAGAATGATGCTAACTTTTGATTTATATCTGAGGAGATAGATCTAAGAGAGTAGAATGCAATCATCAACGAACGATATAAACCAGTGTGCCCCAGAGATGTTTGGGATTTTTAAGGGTCCCCATTTATCACTATGGATAAGATAGAAAGATTATCACATCTCTTATTTTTATTTGAATAAAAAACTCTTTTATGTTTGGCTAACTCATAAGTTTCACAATGAAAATGTTCATTTTCTAATTTTTGAAATAGATTTGGATACATATGTTTTAGGATATCAAAAGATGGATATCCTAATCTATAGTGATGAAGCCAGATAATGATTTCTTGTCAACTAGAGATAATATAGAGTAATTATTTTTAGATTTGTTTAGCTATTCCGGGTAGTACAGTCCAACCCTCTCCTAAGTAAGTTCAATCTTCTTCTCTGATCCCTTGTTTTGAAATAAGCAACAGGCAGGGTTAAAAAGTGCTTGACAATTATGGTCACTGGTAAGTTTTTGTATAGATATGAGGTTTGTGGATAATTGAGGTACATGGAGCACACTTTTTAGAGTAAGAAAAGGGGATAAGGGTATGTCTCCTTGGCCTTCTACTCTTGCAAGAAAACCATCAACAATTATGATTTTCTTGTCACTTGGGCAAAGAGTATAGTTGATGAAGTGGGTAGAGGAATGTGTTATGTGATCCGTGGCTCCTGAGTCAATGATCCATAATCCTTTTAAATGATTTCTAGAGACACTTAAATCAATGGAAATAGGAAACTTACCTGAAAGTGCAAGAGATGAAGATGCAGTTGGTTTTTCAAGGGATACCATAAGTTGTTTTATTTTTTCAATATCTTCTTTATTGAAGCTGGACTGTGTTTCTGGTTTAGGCTGACTAGTTGTATTGTTTGCATGTGATGTGCTCCCTTTTTCACTTCTTTGATTGCACTCCTTACTAGGGGGACTTTCCATGTATTTTCCAGCATGTCTCCTTTGTATGTCTTAACTTCTTGTAATAGTTACACCAAAGTGAGTCTTTATATTTAAATTTTGAGAAGTCTTTACCTTTTTCCTTCTATGGTGCTTCTCTGTTCATCACCATTGCTTATCTTTTAACAACCTTTGGCTCCAGCATTACTCCTCGTCGGCTTTCTTCAGCACGGAGAGCAATTGTTTCATTTAGTGATAATGACTCCTCTTTTCCAATGATCTGAACCCTTGATCAAATTCTATATTTAGTCCTGCAAGAAAATCATGAACACTATCTTTTTCAATAATGTTCTTTAGGATAGAAGCATCTTTTGAACATTTGGTCTCTATGCATTTGTAGCGATCAAGTTCTTTCCATAGGTTTTGTATGAGTGGCATACTTTGTCACTGTCTTGCTTCCTTGTTTTGTACTTCCCACCTTGATTTAATCTCAAAGATTTGAGCAGTATCCCGAGCTTTTGAAAATGTTTGTTTAGCAGCATCCCATATGTCCTTTGCAGCGGAAAGAGACATAAAGGTATCGCTAATTTATGGAGTCATGGAATTCCACAACCTTGACATAATCAAGGAGTCCACTTCATCCCATGCCTCAAAATTAGGATCTCCTTTTGGTCCTCCTTCGAGGAGGTGTTATGTTTTTCCTTTCCCGTTTAAGTAGTAGGTCTTTACAAATTAAAACCACTTTAGGTAGCTTTTCCCGTTGAGATAGAAAGGTTACGTGTTCTGGAGATCACCTCGTTCTTGGTGTATCATAGAATCTTCAATTTGATCAAAACTCTGGGATGAATTTTCTTCAGACATTGCGGTATTATAATAGCAATAAAGGCTGATTTGAGTATATCAGCAATAAAGGCTGATATTAAATAAATTGAGTTTTAATCAAATCTCAAGCCTGATCAGGTCGCTGGTTCAAAGCCGGCAGGTCGGACCGAGCTGCTTAAATAGGAGGCTTCAACCTTTTTGCATGAGTTAGGACAGAAAGGAGGTTCCATCCTGCTAGGTCTTCCGTCCCGCAAGCTCCGGCAGCTTCGTCTCGTAAAGGAGGATCGACCTTCATTCGTCCCGTGAGGATCTAGATTCTCCTACCACAAGTTCCATTCCCGTAGAGGAGGACCGAGGCTCAGCTCCGGCTTCAGGCTCCGTCCAACTCCGGCTTCAGGCTCCGTCCAATAAGGCTTCATCCCGCTAGGCTCCGATGGTTTCCACTTCATTTCCTGGCTCTAATACCGTGTGAAAATCAAGAGTTGAGAGGGAAAATTTTGAATTTTATCATACACTATGATCCCTATTTATAAATTTATACAAGATGTTTACTAAGGAAACAAATAACTATAGAATAATGAAATATAACTCTTCCTAAATCAACTACACATCTATGGAAGGTGTTCAACATGATTAAGGCGGGCTTCCCACGGATCTCTCCTTGTAGCCGTGGGATTAATATGACAATGAGAGATTGAGATTTAACAGTGCCTATATAGGTAGTCATGAATCAATGCACCTCTTGCCTCAATCAGAGTGCTACTTCAATGTTATGCCATCTTCAGGATTTGTAGCATTTTAATTGATAATCAGTATACTTTTTGGGGCAGTGGTCAAATAATTATGATCTATTTGGGACATACCTAGTTAAATAACTTGAATTATATATTCAACTTAATCTTTAGTTCATGTCTCTAAGTCCCTAAAGTAAATTGACCTTTTGGAGTCAAAACAACTCTAATGGTGATAGTCCGTGACAATGAATAATATGGGGGAAATAGTGTCTTCATTATTAGAGAAGAGAGCAAGGGTGAAAATAGTATTGAAGAATTCAAATGGTTTGCTTTGGCACTTTGAAGATTTACAGTGGGAGGGGATGTCAAGATGGTGATGAACCCCCTTATAGCATCTTCGTCATTCTGCTCAAGGGTTTTGGTGTGGCTGCTCATAGATATAGCATTTTGACAAAGGTTGTTCTTCACCTACCTACTAATAAGAGACCTATAAGATCATCGAAGGCTTCCTAGTCGACTAAAAAGAAGGGCACCCTACTTGATTTTGGAATCAAGTTAGATGATTATGTGATGGATGGTGTGGCCTCAGCCACCCTTAGTAGTTTTGAAGATTGTCTTGGTTGCTCTTGGTAGATCCTTGGACCTTATTTGACTAGCCCTTGGGGTTAATAATCTAAGTCTCTCATGCTCAGAGATGTAGCTTAGAGGCCTATTTGTGCCTCTCATAATATTGAAAATAGCTCCTTCTATGCCTTATGTTTAGGGTTGGCCATGGGCACAAGAAAACTTAGCTTGGCTTAAGACCAAGGTTTTAAGAGGCGAAATCGGGAATCGAGACGTAAGCCTCGAGGCAGATCGAGGCGTAAGCCTCAAAATGATTAAAATAAATTAATTTAAAATTATAAATAATGACAAGAAATAACAAAATATTATGTCAACTATGAATTTGAAGATTTGTTTCAATATAATATTACTAGAATACAAGATGTAAAATAAACTCACTTAAAAATAGAACATCCCCTTAGGATCAAGACCCAAAGCAGGCCCATCGTCACTTTGATTGTCTTCAGAATAATCTTCATAATTAATGTCAAAGTCATCCTTAAACTCCAGTTCATCTATAACGTTTTTTCTTTTATCTCCTATATCAGTTAATATTTCATTAGCTCTAAAATGAAACAATTGTAACATACAAAATAATTCATTATATTTAAGAATACCTTTGAATTTTTTTGATGCTCCAATCTCACTTTGTTTCTTTCTTTTATATACTTGGGTAGTTATTTCATTATCTTCTTCATTGATATGAGTTTCTCCTTCTGCTTCAACTTCAGAAACATCAGCATTCTTAGGAGTAACCTATTCATCATCAGATTGTAAACTCATCAACAAGCAAAGGGTCAATTTCATTCTCAATATTTTCTTGATTCTGCAATTTAGGATGTCTATCTTTCAGTTTTTTGTTAAACATGAACATAAACTAGTTTGTTCATTCGATCTGCCGCCAAATGATTTTTCTCTTTGTATGAATTTGATTGAAGATGCTCCAATTATGCTCGCATACAGAAGCCCGACACGTTAGGCTAAGAACTTTAAACTGCAAAAAACTTTCAATTTCTGAACATCATCTCCCAAACTGACGTCGACTGATACACCAACGTTATACATGAAGACAACATAGTATTGTTGAATATTGATTGAGTAGAAAACTTGAACATAAATATTAACTTAAAATTATAAATAACATCAAAACTATAATCATAATCAGCGGAGATCGTGTTTTGTAGCAATGTCTTATGCTGGCTCTTAAATCCAAAACATTTTCATTCTGTAATGAAAATCTCAAGTTGATTCATTCACTTTGATGTAGTCTTCTTAAGAAAGAGTCTGTCAAACATGCATAGCAACAAGTTTTCACCCTTCTTGTCAACATGGAAAATCCTTAATCCAATAATTGAAATTGACGGGTTAATAGTACGCAGCAGCATGTAAGTGTTGGATTGTAATTGTCGATCCCACTTTTCATCTATTAATATCCCATATTTCTTGTAGCACTTTTTTTGACTCTCCCCAATTCTTTTTGCAATGTCTTCGTTAGCCCCATTCATTGCTTTTCATAAAATAAATTCATAGTCGGGCCCACTTCATCATCAACCATTCTAAGCACCTATATAATGGTCATGTGTTGTCTTCAAAGCATAATTTGATACGCCCACCAAAATTGAATCTCTTTCATAACAATCTTTTTATTTGTTTTCCTTTTCTTATTTTATTAGCTCATGAACTTTTTCCCACACTCTTCAGAAAGCAAACATTGCTTCCAAAGGTTGTCTTAACTCCTTGAATCTCTTGCAATATTAAAATATGCTAGTAGCAAATCTTGTAAACAGCAAAGTCTTAATAATTTCTTTGTCCAGTATTTTCTCATCAAGCTGAGTACCTCAAGATGATGTGTAATAAACCTTACTAACGGAATTTTGGCCTTCAATATGGCTGATTTATGTTGAGGCAACTGTCCCAACCTCTCAAGCATCAAGTCAATACAATGTGTAGCACAAGGAGTCCAGTAAAGGTGAGGCCTCTTCTCCATTAACATTCTCCCTACAGCTTTGTATGCACATGCATTATCAATAACAACTTGTACTACTAAGGCATCTCCCACTTCATCCACAACTTCATCCAACATTTTAAACAATAATTGTGCATCCTTTACAAAGTTTGAAGCATCTACTGATTTGAAAAAAATTGTTCCATATGGATTGTTGACCAAGAAATTAATAATACTTCTATGTCGAATATCTGAACAATCATCTGATATTATTGTCACTCCTGTCTCAATCCAAGTCTTCTTAACATCATCCATTATTTTTGAAGTTGTCTTAACCTCCTCATTCAGCATCCAAGTCCTCAGCTCATAATGCTTGGGAGTTGTAGTCCTCTTCCATAGCTTCCAACAGATCGTAACATATTAATCCATGACGGACTCCTAACGACATTAAATGGAATCCCATTTTTATAGATGAATCTGGCGATATCCAAACAAACTCTGTTCCTGAGTTCTTTTGTAGCTGTAGCAGGCAGAATATCCTGAGTATTTATGTTTTCTTCGTTATCAATATTTAGCATAAATCTATCCATGGGCCCCTGACTACCTCGGTCAGAAGAAAACTAGATGGCTTCCAGTACTTAAACCTTCATGCTGTGATCCATAGTAAGAAGAGTTTCCTATCATCTCTTCCATATTTCTTTGTGTGACCTCCTTTGTAGTGACAAACTTCTTTAAATAATCTGTACATTCCTTTTCACCTCATCAGGTAATTTTGCGCACGGTTCCACATTGACATGAGTGCAGGCTAGATGATCCTTCAACCTCTTAAAGCCACCAATTATGCGTTTCTCACAGAAATTACATTTCATGTAAACATATCCCTTCTTTGCACATTCGTCTGACACTTCAACTTGAGTTTCATATTTCCATGCAGGATCTTTCCTTGTTCCACTAGTCATGCTAATAATTTATAGAAATATTAAATAATAAACATAAAAAATCAATAATAGGACAACATGAATACAACAATATACCGGTCTGCCGGGGGTCTAAGGGGGGCTTCCCCCTGACAGGGTTCCCTGGTCAGGTCGCGGGGTCAAGGGGCAGCCCCCCTGCGGGGGTTTTCGGGGGCAGCGCCCCCGGAACAAAATTTTATTGTAAGAGTAATTTTGAAATTCTGCTTGTTTTTAAAGTTCGTAAATTGTTTGTATGGAAAGATACCGAGCGGTATCGAGCATGTACCTAACGGTACTGAGCATGTACAGGTTGGTACAGAGCATATACTGCTCGGTATCGAGCGATACTGGCTCGGTACCGAGCATGTACCTAGTGGTACCGAGCATGTGATGCTCAGTACCGAGCATGTGATGCTCAGTACCGAGCATATACTTGCTCGGTACCTAGCGTTACCTAGCAGTAGCGAGCATGTATTGAGCAGACGAATGAAAGAAAGCCGAATCAGGAGTTATTCAAGCTTTCATTACTGCATGTCAAAGTCAAGGCCCACAACACCGCTCACCTGCTCTTCCGACCTAATCGAGGCCTGAACATTTCCTGCACTCACAACTTCTGTTTCGTTTCCTGCTTTCGAAACCGTTATTGCTTTCGGCTTCGTTTCCTGTGTCGTCTCCTTCCGACTTTGTCTCCTGCACTCACGGCTTCGTCTCCTTCCCTCACGGCTTCGTCTCTTTCCCTCACGGCTTCGCCTCCAGTTCACCTTTCAATTCTCACAGGAAGCCCTAATCCTATACGCGAACACGAATCGGCTGTATCGTATTTACATATATACCAAAGAAAAAATTTTGAAGCAGTGCCTCGTACTGCCTCGAGGTGTTACGCTCTAATGCGTACACCTAGTGCGAAAAAATCGTAGGCTTCACTGGATGGTTCGAGGCGTAAGCCCCGATACGCATGACTTCCGCCTCGACTTGAAGCGCGACTGAATGCGAACGCCTCGTCCGTTTTTTTAATGGTTGCTTAAGACTGGTTGTATTTTTAGCCCATCCAATTTTTTATGCCCTAGCTACCCTATGAAGTCATTGAGCATCAACTAGAAGACACATTATATGATTGTGTCTTTAAGGAAGTGATATTGAGTTATTCCTTATTTTTTTGTGGCAAATCCCAAATTACCTAATATGATTTGTCAATCGGGTGTCTTATTTGGATTATAGACTCATCGTATTGCAAACTCATAAAATTATTTATATTTCAATTTGAGGAACTCCTTTCCTTAAATCAGATGTGAATCGTCTAAGCCTTTTAGAGTCCATTACTTTATTATCAATTTTGAGGCATTATGGGTTATCAAGCAAATGAACATGATGAAATTTCTAGTAGACGGAGAGAGTTACAATCTTTAGGATATTTGAAATTAGCAATGATCTCTATCTTGTCTTGATTAAAAAATTCAGTTAAAATTTAATTCATAATTCAAATTTCAAAAGAACTACGATAAGATTGATTGAAATTTTTTTTATACTCCCTTGGATAATTCTTGAAGAATTTTTTTAATTGATTTTTATGTGCATGCCTTAGAAGTGTTTTGAATTCTTTCTAAAAAGGAGAATTTGATGCAAATATAGAGAATTTTTTATCAATCTATTTTATAAAGAAATGAATTTTTAGTAGATTTTTTTAATTTGCTTCTAATTTGCCATTGCAGGCTGCAAACTCACAATCCTTTGAAATTTAGTGTACTTTTAATATTTTTCTTTGAAATTTATAGCTTGATTGTGTTGACTGGTGGTATTGATGTAGGCCTTTTAGTGTAAGAATTAAGCCCTTATCTTAGATCCACATTAGTAATATAATAAGTTTTCATATTGTACTGCATTCAGAGTATACAACTACAACAATATCAAACCTTTTATCCCACTACGTGGGGTCGGCTACATGAATCATTTTTCTCCATTTTGTCCTGTTAAGAGTTAAATCCTCATTTAAATCTAATAAAGGAAGGTCATTTCTAATATTTTCTAACCAAGTATTTTTATGTCTATCTCTACATTTCTTAGCATATGCCAAATCTAATACATCTACTCTCCTAACATGATCATCGGAAGGTTGATATTTTTTGTGCCCAAATCATCTAAGGAGACTCTCTAATCTTATTTGTCACTGGAGCTACTCCAACTTTTAGACCTTAGATGTCACACCCCAGTTTGACTCACCCTCTACCACGAACTGGAGTATAACAGAGAAAGATTTCAACGTATCAAACTCCATACTTAACAACAGGAAGCATGTAATATATCTTATTGAACCTCAACATAATTAAAACAAATGCAGAGCTCTACTAAAACTTTTAAAATTCATTCACATACCCAAAAGTCTTTACATCTAGCATTCAGATCTCTCTTTAGATCTCTTGCACCCCAAAACGTTCTTACATCAAAAGAACGGTCACCTCTTTTTATTGTCCCAAGGGCTCATTCCCCTTTCCTGCAGTACAACCACTGCTAATGAGCTTGGCTCAATGAAATACGCAAGTAAGATATAAGAAATAATAATGAACCATTAAGAAATACCAAACTATGCTAATATAATTAAAATACATATTGAAATGTCATATTGAGCCTGAAAGTGCCTAGCAGTATTATTTATCTTACCAAAACTATTCCACATCTTTAAATAAGTTATAGAATGACTATAAGCTTTTGCACCATTCAACTTTCCAATTAAAGGTTAGGTCTAATTTCCCAACTTTTAGAATGGAAGTTGTTCTCTCATTCAGGGTTGAGTCAAATTTCTCAACTTCTAGAATTAAGAGTGTAGGCTTACCTCATCAGGTCTTTCGCCTTTACTTGTGCGGGCCTATCCCCCATATATAACTTATTTCACTTTTCATATAGTCATCCTTTTTAGAGCTACTGACATATGCTTTTGATGATATAGTTGCGCTTTAGCTGCTCTTCAGTTACCCTTTAGCTTCCCTTTAGGTGCCCTTTAACTGCCCTTTAGTTGCCTTTTAGGTGCGCTTTAGGTGCCCTTTAGGTGCCCTTTAGGTGCGCTTTAGGTGCCCTTTGCTTGCACTTTAGTTGCGCTTTACTTGCGCTTTATGAATATTTACCCTTTTATGCCTACTAAATCATTTACATTGCTAAAGATTATCCTTTACATAAACAAATTCATACATAAACAACCATATTCATTCAAATAACAAAAATAAACTAGAATACATGTGATCATAAATATAATGAAGATGGAGTGCGATAATAAAACATTTATTAATTCTTATTACCTTGTTTGGGTATCTCACCTCGGTATCCCGATTCTTTCTTCTTTTCCTTTTGTAAACAACATTCACTAAACTTCCTCATTCAACACAACACATTTACTTCTCTTTTTGTAAAACATTTAGCAAACAAATTTCAACAACCCCTTTATTTCAGCAAATTGCAGCTGTAACTATTACTTACTTTCAGCAAACAACAATACCCTTACATGCATTTAGCTTTTCCTCCATTATCCTTACTGATTTCCACATTCATCATTCAAAAAGAGTGACAGAAATCCACAATTTATGCATTCTTGAACTACAGCTTCTCCAACACTAATCGTAGATTCAGCACTTGGTTTCTCCAACTTCCAGCAGCCGAATCCTCTACTATTACTCAGCTTGCTTGCCCGCTGCTTCAATTCCAGGTGATGGGCAAATGAAAGTAATGAAGGGGACTTATAGGTCTACTAGGGCTTTACCTTAATATATAATATTATTATAAGATAGTGCATTCTCCACTACAATTCCACTAACATTCTAGCCGTCTGATCTCCATCCAGCCCATGCATGTCAAGATTAGTGGAGACTACAGTAACAATTAATAAATTGTTATCAATTAATTGTTATTTATTAACTATAATACTAAATAGTTATTTAAAAGATACCTATTCATAGACATTTAAGATATATTGATACCAAAATTATTCGAAATTCAATATCAAATTTGATGAAAATATTTTTGATACTTTCTATATGTGAGAGAAATAGGGGAAATTTGTATGTTTACCTTTTTGGACCAAAATTTTGGGTATTATATTAGAGCTGAAAGTTGTTGTTTGAGTAGATTTAAAACTAAATACATGTTGTGTAATTTTAGCGGTAATTGATCTAGTGGTTAGATTTTAGCATTAGGTGATCAAGTTATTTAAAAGAGTGCACATTTTAGATTTCTCAGGTCTATTGTTCAAAGCGATGCCTAAATAGAAGGGTATATTATTAGTACAGTTCAAGTTGGATGGTTGAAGTGGAGGAATGCATCACGACGGTTGTGTGATAGAAAAGTACCCACAAACTTAAGGGAAAATTTTATAAGATGGTGAGACTTGTATTGTTTTATAGAACATAATGTTAGCCATTAAAAGAGAAGCATAAAATTAAGTTTAGTATTACATAAATGAGAATGCTCAAGTGCATGAGTGGCTTTACACTTAGAGAGAAAATGCAAAATGAGTATATATGTGAAAAGGTTGGAGTAGCTCCAATGACAGATAAAATTAGAGAATCGCTTTAGATGATTTGGTTACATAAAATATTTGCATTTTGATGACCCTCCGAAGAAAGATGTATTGGATCGGCTTATATTAAAAAAGGTAGATGTAGGCCTAAAAAGATTGGGTTAGAAAGTATTAAAAATGTTATTTTTTTATTAGATTTAAATGAGAATTTGACTCTTAATAGGACATAATATAGAAAAAGATAGCCAACTCCACCTAGTGAAATAAAGACTCGTTAGTATGTTGTTCTTACATTTGGGAGGATGATTCCCTTCTCAAGATCGTTTGTTTTCTTATGTTTTGCTGTCTGTAGAATAAAGCAGTCATTTGTTGATTAACAAGAATACCGTAAGTTGGCTTGTTCTGTTACTACGTTGTAGTGCTGCCTTCTCTTTGTCATTGTTTTGCTTGCAGGGACCAACACTTTAAAGTCCAATTGTTATGTTTGTTATTCTTTCCTAAATCTTCCATCATATGCTAGAATGCAACCTGTGAATTTTCCTCCCAGTGGTTAAAGCCTGAAAAATCATTTGTTCAGCTTCTGTCATTTTCATCTTTTTTTTCATATTATTCTCATTTTACACGAGCAATTGATGTTTCAATGTTCTCAGGTTTTTTTAACTAGCCAATGGGTGAATCGTTTACTATTCAAATTAGTACAGACCTTATCCGTCAACTCACTAGCAATAACACGAAACCAAAAAGGTCCAAAAAAACCAAACCAAAGGCTTCACAGGACCAACTACCGCAGCCACAGGGCAAGACAAAGCCAACTTCAGATGCTGAGAAAAGCAGCTCTCCTGGAAAATGGCCTCAGCAGACCCCTATATTCCTTCCATTTCCAATGAGCTCTCCCTTACCCTCCTCACCTACCATTGCAGAGTTGGAGGCTATCAAGTCTGCCCTCCAAGAGAGTGAAAAGGTTGTGGAGAAGCTAGAGAAACAAGAAACTAACATGGTTCAAGAGCTAACTCAGAGGGCAAAGGAACTACGTGAAAAGGAGTTTAAGCTACCTTACCAGAAACCTATGCCCTGCTTGAATGAGAGAGACGATTGCCTGCAATGTTATAAGGAACATCTCCAGGATCCTTTGAAGTGCGCATCTGCAGTTAAAAAGTTTGCTGATTGTGCTCGCCAGGCTCGGCAGCAAGCTGGCTAACCAAGCCTTAAGGGGCCTCAAATAGATCTCAATGGGAGTTGTAAGAAATGTTACAAATTGTATTCAGAAGCAATCAAATATGATTTGTAATAAGGTTCTTATTATGTTATTTTAGTGAAAGAAAACAAAAAGGATTAAAATGATATCCAGACTATTTGTGAAAGACCAAAATTGTTCTAGATTATGTAAAAATCTTGATTTAGTCCCTAGACTCTTTTCATAAGAATCAGAATAGTCTCATTGATCAAATTGGTGCTTTATTTAATGGAGAACTAATGGAGTATGTGTAAGCTTCCCTTGAGCAAGCGGCTGAGTGGGGCTATAGCACAAGGTTGGAGAAGGAATGAGCAATGATGCCACCTTCTTAGGAGTAGCATGCATCAGAATATCCTCCAAATTCTCACCTTGATAAAGCTTCCTCAACTAAAAGAGATGAAGAAGAGCAGGCGAAGAATTTGCCTAGCATTGAGGAAGAGTGAAGATTAACCCCTCGGAGTGTAGGTGATAAAAGAGTCAAGTCAACATGAGTCACATCAAACTTGAGTCTGCTCGTTAAATAAAATAAGCTTGAACTCGAGTTCGACTCATCAAGATATTTAAAAACTTGAGCTCGACTCGATAGCTCGATGGGGAAAGCTTTGGTAGCTTGTGGAAAAGTTATTGTCGCGGCTAATGGTAGCTTGACTCTGGAGAAGGCCCTTGTAGCTTATTGGAGAAGGCTTTGGTAACCTGCCGGATAAGATATTACGAAGGCAGCTCAGGGAGAAGGCTTAGATAGCTCACCAGAGGTGGAGTGGAGTTTGAAATATGTTGAAAGGGTATGTATTAGTTTTTTTTATCATTCATTTTAATGATAGATGGTTATAAGTGCTTCAAATGATGTAATAATGCAGAAGCTTTACGTTTTTCTTCCAAAAAAAAAACCTTTTAAATTAATTTTCTTAGAAAACTATAATATTTTATCAAAAGAAATTTGAGGATGGATATTTTTTATTACATTTAATATAAAAAATATGGATACGAGCTTGCTCGCAAGCCAATGAGCTGGGCTCGATCTAGCTCGAACCCAAGCTCATCAAACGAGTTGTAATCTGCACTCAAACTCGAGCTCATGACTCACAAAGTTTAACTCACCAGCTCGTTAATGAGTCGAGCTTGAGCCTGCTTGTGAAACAACTTGCCTCAATTACACTCCTATAGAAACATGATAAATAGGAGTGGACAATTTCTTGAGGAACGATGAATGTTAATCTACATTATATATTATATATATTGACAACATTTTGAAAGTTATATTTATTAAAAATTTAAAATGAAAAATATATTTAAAAACTTTCATTTTTAATATCATTAACTCTAATTTTCATTAGTTTTGCTGGTAGCAATTTTTTTGTCCTTTTCAAAGGCCTGGGAATTAAATTAGAATTTTTACATAATTTGGGTTCCTCATCATTTTGATTCTTTTCTCTTCAGAGAAATCATGATATATTACATGAAATCTCCAAATCATAAGATATTATATAGGATTTTTCATTCGAAATATATAATGCATGATAACACATGTTTTATTTTTTTTCAAAATAGAAATCATAAGGTTTTCAATATTTTGTTGAGAAGGAAAAATTGTTAAAGGGAAATTTGATTTTATGTCTTACAACATTAAAAATTGGAAAAAATGTGCTCACTGTTTTATGTTTAGGAAAATATATCTAAAAGTTTTATTCATATCAAAATCAAATTACCCTTGCTCGGATTACATATTATTTTCTTAAACCGTCATGACTAAAATTGATTTGAATATAATTCGATTAAGATTAAGATCATATAATAGATATTATGGTCATGATCAGTTATTGTTCAAACACAAATCAAATATTAATTGCCCTTGCCCAAAAAAAAATTCATCAAGATTTGAACATGATCCGAATAAGAAATTGTTAGATAAACTTATAAAATAATTGATTTACATGTTTGAATAATGTTAGTTCAATGTTAGAATTAGGTTTGGGTTATATAAACAGTATTGTGTAATAATTGAAGCAATTACAATAGCTATAACGCAATTGATTATAAGATTTGAATCTGACAGAATTAACAGAGTCATCACGATAGACATAACATATAAAATTCGGTTGAACATGAGTCTAATAATGATTGACTAGAGTTAGAATAGGACATGGTTCGAATTAGGCTTGAATAAGATAAATATAACAAAAAGTGATCACAATGGACATGAAAGCAAATTTAGTTACAATAGAGTCAACTACTATTCATAACATGTTAAAATAAAAAGCATTACATTATTTCATAACAATTTTGTGACATTAGTTTAAGAATTACAATTGATATAAGAAAATAACTCGTATAGAAGTGGTTGGCAATTGACCCTACAAGTAGCTTAAGTATGACTTCAAACTTCACATCAATTGCACCTATATGAGAATGCATCCTTCTCTCTTTGAAGGCCTTCTATTTTTCATTGGACGGCCACTCTTAGACAAATGTCTTTATTTCATCCAGAATTCTCTCAAATGTCTTTTTTCTAATTTGATATGTATTTATATGTGGGTAACCTTATTCATGTGTATAGAAATTTGAATATATTATTTAATAATTAATAACCCGATCCCGAGTTGCTACCAATATATGTTCATACGAGAGACATCTAAAATTAAAATTTCGACCTATACTTGTCCTTGTCAATCAATATCACCATTATGATCATCATCAAAGGTATTCACTTAAAATTGATTAATGGGATATATGATCATCCTTTGAGCCATATTCGAGAGTTTTCTCAATGCTTCTTCAATTTTCTTTGCTAAAAGTCTTTTTTTTTCTTGCTATAATATGACTCCATAATTCTAACCATGTAACACTAGATAGGAATGTGTGATTTTGCTGATACTGTTAAAACTCTAAGAAATCCTAGTTGTCATCAAGTTATATAGGTTTCCAAGGAAGAAAGTACAAGCCCATTGCTCAAAGCTAACTTCATTCTCAAGATAAGATATTATGGATGAGTTCTTGACATGTATTTTATTAAAATACCTAAGCTATGATACTCCTCATGATAACAATTGGCATTGAGTTTTTCCATGGTATTCATTCCCATATAATGACCGCAAGCTCCACTGTATACCTCTAAGGAAATGATTGAAAATGCATTGGTGATATAGTTGTGTCTAGCGAAGATAAACACTAAGTTTTTCACTAGGCTTTTTTATTCCCTCAACATGGTCATGAAAAATAGCCATGACTTATTAGTTTTTTAGTCAACCATTATAGATATTATGAATATATCTAAGTATTGAAAACATTCACTATTACTACATGAAAAGTACCTTCATAATGCATTCAAGAATGTTCAACCCATACTTAATATTAGGAGTCATGTACTTTTGAATCTTTGAATATAAATAAAATGGCAAAAAAAATATTGAAACATCCATTAATATCTTGTTGGGGATCAATAATTGTCACCAAAATTTCTTTGTAGTATAACCATATACAATGATAACTACCAAAAAAATAATGCTTCAAGGGTTCATCTTATACATGTGATAGCTTGCTCATAACATTGATAAGCCTTTTTATGACATTCTCATTGACACTAATTAATATATGATGAGTATAAATAATGTTATATTTTATATGTTAAATTGCCAATGAAATCATTTTATTTTAGTTGTGTTTGTGAAGGAAAATGTAGTAAATGTGAAAAAATTCAAGTATGGTAAATTGCCACAACGTCTGACACTACACTGTCACGACGCCATCCTTGACACCGCAGGAACACCCATTATGAACATGGAGGCACCCATTCATTGTTTAGCAACATCACAAAATCTCTATATGCACATCTTTGTGAGCCAATTTTCAACGCCACCAAGCCAAGTGGAGTGCCACGGGGACGCCACAACGCTTAGCTGCCAGCAGCATTGCAACACTACATTTGTAACCTTTTAGGACACATTCTACTAGTGACATGTCTATTTACTAAGCAGTAGGTCTACGTCAGCAAGCATCATAGTTGAGGAAATTTTTTAGCATTGGAGAGTTAGTTCATTTTATGGGCACCACACCGCAAGTGTCTCGAGCGCCATGGCGCCAGAATCCATTTTTTGTATTTATCTATAAATAATCCATTTGTAATGTTAGTAAGACAGTTTAGTCACTTAGTTCATTTTATTCTTCATAGTGCTTCTCTGTAATTTTATTAGGAGTGACAATTAAGAGAATTTAGGGAGCACTAGATCTACTTCAAAAGAGTGTTTGATCAATATTTGTGGAAGCAATTCTATAAGTTTAAGAATGAGTGTATAGTAGAATATCATTGAACTCATCTGGTGATATTTATTCTATACTTTCTTTCTTTTGTGTAATTAATGAAAATGAATTTGCTTCACTTATTCTTCATGTCTGGCTAAATTCTTTTATTTTGGATTGATGGTGTAAATGGAATGTGGAATACTAATGCATTATATTCATCAATAATTTAATGATTTTTTTAATATACAGGTCTTTATTTAATGCACATAGTGGTCATATGTGTAGTTAATATCAGGTATAATGTGGAGCCTAGGAATAGGAAAGATGGCACAACTAGGTATATTGGATTGGTATGATGCAAGCATAAGCATAGTACTTGACATATACCAAATTTATAGAGATGAGTTATAATGAGGGGGTTTTAATAGTACATGCTTATTTACTCTTTTAAAATTTTCATATGGTGATAGACTATGGGAGTTTAGAGTGATATTGAGGTTGTAAGGGTTTAGTGTATCCTTTGTCTCTTCACGCTTGACTAAGCAGTCAGTGATGCATATGCTCTGAATAGAACTAGCATAAAAAAAATATTATGAAACATATTGTATAGATTTTATTAATCCAAGATATTTTATCCAAATAGTGTTTCATTTAAAAATTTTATTAATTTTAAATAAAGTGATTGAATCTCCACCAAAGCTTATTTATTGAGTAGGATAATTATTATAATTGTAGTTGACTATACTAGTATCTTTAAGTAAATATTCTTTCTCATGGTATTGATACTCTACTCTATCACTATATTACTTGATTCAACATATATACTTGTGTATATTATGTGGGATTTTTATATCAAAGAAAACCTAAGCATTATTTAGGGATTAATAGAGCCCTAAATCATTTTCATAATTTTGTAGGTTACTCCATTGCCCCCATCAAATTTTTGGCACCATTGCTAGAGGATTTTGTTTTATTTGAAGTTTTAATATATTATTGAATCAATTGCATAGTTAGTCCTACTATATTCTTTTATTATTTTATTTTATTCTATTGATTATATAATTGCGTTTGCATGCTTGGAAACCATAAAAGGAAGCCATTGCTAGATTTTGATTAAAAAATTGAGAAAATTCTTTCTAAAATTAGAATGACAAAAAAGATTTTGAAAAAGACTGGCTCTATTTAAGACTTAGATCATTCTAGACCACTTAAGGATTTTACAAATCCTATGGTAAACAACATTCATCAGAACATAAATAGACCTAATATCCAAGATAATAATTATGAATTAAAACCTACAATCATTCAAATGGTATATAATTATCAATTTGGGGGAACTCCCATCGAAGATCCTAACAAACATTTAACAAGTTTTTTAGAAATTTATACAATATTTAAGTATAATGGTCTTCATGATGATGCCATTAGACTTAGATTATTCTCATTTTCTCTAAGAAACAAGGAAAAAATGTGGTTAAATTCTTTACCCCCAAACTCTATTACCACTTGTAATGAGTTGGCTCTTAAATTTTTAGGAAAGTATATCCTACCTTTTTTTTTTTTTTTTTGAGAAACTGCAAAATGCATTAAAATAAAAGAAACCTATTACAAACTACTAAGTAATAGTAATTCTATCACTTTCCTCCTTTAACAAAGAGAAGAAAATTGGAGGAACCTTATTACAATTCAAATTCTCCCACAAGAAATCACCTTTCAAAGAAAAGTTACCACAAAAGTCAGCTAACTTATTATAATTTCTATTTGCAAAATGAAATAAGAAATACCCAAAATCTTTAAGAAAGGAAAAGTCTTTGAATCCATCTTTATTGGGTATAAGACCAACTTTTGCAACCGAGTCTTGAAGATATTTGATGATATTCAAATTATCTCCTTATATAATAATTCCTTTAGCATCCAACATCCAATCCTTGATTATCTTCTTCAACGAATGAAAAGCCAATAATTCCAAATAAGCACTATCCCAATGCAAACATTTACACCTTAAAGCCAACAAAAATCTCCCTCTATGGTCTCTGAAGACACCACCGACCCTAGCATCATTAGAACGAAGTAAAGTTGCATTAATGTTGACTTTAATCCACTCAGGCGGAGGGGGATGCCAATAAGATGAAGTCAGCTTTAAAAGCTAGTTAGCACCCTAGTGAACCGAAAATAGATTACATTTAGATGAAATTGATGCAAAGCTAATAGCATTAGAAACAATTTCTCCCAATACAAACTCATGTCCATCATGTATCAATTTATTTCTACTCTTCCATGAATAAAAGACTAAAGAATAATAAAGAATTGTAATGAAAAGATTCGTTTTAGATAACCTTCTCAGATTATCCAAACAATCCTGCAAAGATAAAAAATCTTGAATACAAATGCCCCATTGATTCACCAAGGCAATCACTTGAGTTAACTTACAGCATTTAACAGCAACATACTCTTTATCCTCTACCATCCCACATCCCCTAAGGCACATATTATTGTTCAGCAATTTCCTATATAGCAAAAAATTTATAGTGGGAATTGCGTTCTTCAACAGCCGCCACCAAAAGCCATCAATTCGAGGATTTAATTTTAACTCCTTCAACCATTTCCATCTCTGGATTAGAACAGAGTAATCTATAGCTACTCGGTATGCCAAAGCAGCAATTGAATTCCCATAGAAGTTATTAATTAGTTCCAGCTTGTCCTCCAAAAGTTTAGAATGTATCATGGTACTAATAATTACTTTAACCAATGTTTTAACAAAGAACTTCTCTAACTCTCCCAGATTCTAAGCTCCATTGGTAATAAAATTCCCCAATAGAGGAAAATCAGTCTCCTCTATATATAGTGATGAAAGTAGGCCACCTATCCAAACTTTGTCTAAAATCCAAATATCATTAAGAATGTTCATAGAAGAACTAGGTCCAATCTTCCATCTTACACATGGTTTAAAAGCATTTTCTCCACTTCACAATAACTTCCAAGTAGAAGAAGCATTCGGCCTGTGCATATCACTCCAAACATTCATGCCATACTTCATAAATAGTGATTGATTAAGAATAGAATCAAGATATTTAAGATAAATCCAAGCATAATTTACTTTTAAAGGCCTCACCATAGAAACAACTGAGTGAATTCCTCTTCCTCCTGCATAAATAGGCTTACAGATTTCTTCCCAAGAAACAAAATGCAAACCGTAACCTCATATTTCTTGTTCCATATAAACTCCCTACACATCTTCTCAAAGTTCTTCAAAATGCTTAAATAAACGAGGGATAAGGATACATAAAACAAAGGAATGCTTAGAATAACCGATTTAACAAGCACCAATCTTCCAGGAAGTGAAATAAACTTGTTGCCCCAAACTTCCATTTTAGAAGCCGATCTCTCCAACAGTTTTAGAAAATCTGAGGCAATCAATCTCCTTAAAGTAATCTTGATACCCAAGTAATGCATTTCTTTTACTTCATTAAATCCCATGAATTTAGAAATCGCTCTTCTCTTATTATTTTCCACAGCTTTACCAAAAAAATGGAAGATTTGTGAACATTCACTTGTTGACCCATCCATCGATAGTAGTCTGAAATGTTTTTCCTGATTTTCCTCAATTGACAAATTTTTGCTTCCAAGAACATAAGAATATCATCAGCAAAAAGGAGATGATAAATTTTAGGGGCTGAAGAAACAACTTTTAAACCCAAATTTCTTCCCTTGGACAAAAAAACTATTTGTAAGAAGTTGTGAACACAAGATGAACAAATAAGTTGAGAGTGGACATCCTTGTCTAAAACTGCTTTTAGCCTCAATCCACTTAGAACCAGTCCCATTAACTGAAATTACTAAACGACAAGAGGGGGGTGAATTGTAGAAATCTTTTTCTTAATAAAAGTAACCCTAAACAAGAGTTCTAATTTTTTGTTGTTTTTGAAATTTTATAACAAAATTTTAAGCAATTTTTCGCTTTCACAAATTTCACATGCAATAGATATGAAAAATTAAAGCAAGTAAAACATAAATAACGATAGGAAAGAACACACCAAGATTTTATAGTGGTCCGGTCAAAATATGACCTACCGTCCACTCCCCGGAGTCCTCCACTCCGGGATTTTCACTATCAAAATAGTTCTCCTTTTGCCCCTGCGCAAGGCGGAGAAGCCTTTACAAACCTCCCTTTTACCAACCCGGAGTGGCGGAGTGCCAACCTCTGTTTTCGCCCTCCTGGCGATGGCAAAGAACCTTCTCGTTTCTCCCTCCTGGAGAAGGCAGAGAACCTCGAGGTAACGGATGTAGACGAGCCTTTCCCTTGGAGATCCTCCCTCAAATCCTTCTCGGCCACAGGAGGAGCAAGATGCAGCAAGCTTGGAACAACCGTGTGATCTCCTCACACTCTTATCCCTCACAACGCCTACTACCTCTCCTTCTCTCTCACACCCTCAAGAATTCTCTAGAGCTCTCTCCCTTGGAATCCCTCTCTAACCACGTTCACTCTCCTCTGTTAATCTTACTGAAAAGGACTGATTGATATCAAAAAAAGGCTCAAAAAACTCTGAATTCAAAAGTAGCCTTATTTGTCGTACAGTAGATTCACATCGTACATACAATCTTCATAAACAGACGTCGTCCTGGTACGAAGATGTACGAACAGTTCAAAAACAATTCGTAATGTACGATATAATATCGTACGGTATGATCCAACAAATGTTATTCTACAAGATGGTCTGGACATGTCGGATGTCGTCTCTGTCATTCGTATGGTACGCATTACTATCGTAACAGTACGATGTGACAAAAACCAAGAGATCGTCGGACGATATCTGGATGATCATACTTCGTCTCTGTCATCGTATGGTACGATCATGTTCGTACAGTACGATGTTCAAATTGTAATAAGGCTGGATTACATGCACTAATCACGGGTTAATTTAAGTAAGTATTTAAAAACAGATCGTCAGTACGAACATGTTCGTACAGTACGAACGGCGCAAAAATCACTTACTTAAACTAAACTACGGCTAGGTTTTGGATCAGAACATATCGTACAGTAGAAGGTAATTCGTACAGTACGATCATTCACAGAATTGTTCACATAGCCTGGATCGTACGGTACCGAATATTAAAATCGTACAGTTACGATCTCCAGAGAAGATTTTAATTACATTTACAGTTAAAAAACAACTCTCCCTGTGTGTGTGCATGATTGCTCTTACTCTTACGCATTTTGTGGCTAGACTCAATAAAGTAAAAAATAAAATAAATAGAAAAAATATATGTTTAACTCATACTCCTAATCTACCCGGTCTTGAGTCTTCCTTTCTTCTTGAGTCACTTGTGATCTTCCTGAAATGTTAGTGCTCAAGGAAAATAGCAAATAAAATAATATTCCATGAAAAGTTTTTCCAAAACACTCATTATTTGGCATCATCAAAATCTCAAGCTCGGGGTCATGGGTTGCAACATTAACTTGAATTGAAAATGCTGGATCAACCACACATTCCATTAATAGATTTGAAAAATTCTTTGGAAACCCAAAAATAATTCAAAAATTGTCTAAGGGTATCCCATGCCATATTATCATATGCTTGTTCCATGTCAGCCTTGATAACAACCAATCCCTTTTTTAGATTTAGAAAATCTAAATTTATGAAACATTTATTATGCAAGAAGAACATGATTTGATAAATTCCTTCCTCTAATAAAAGCCACTTGGACATCAAAAACAAATAATGAATCACCTTTGACAATCTATTTAAAAGAACTTTTGCAACAATCTTATAAATAGAAAGACGAAGACTAATAGGTCAAAAATCAACAGGAGTTAAACGAAAACTTATTTTAGTAATAAGAATCACCATAGTCTCCTTCCACTGAGAGCACATCTTTTAGTGTCCTTGAAAACTTTTTGTTCAAACTATCTATAGCATTCCCAGTAGCCCATTGACTCCATGATCTGCTCACCACTGAAGCTGCAGTCGGGTAGGATAACCAAACATCTTCAAATCTCCAATTTCTCCTACTACAATCAGTTTGCATAAAGATCTTCAACACAATAGGATAATGGTTTGAAGCAACCCTTGATGGATGCCTAATTGAAGCCTGACGAATTAATTCCAATGCCTCGGAATTCAATAAACATCTATCTAGTCTTGCATGAATATGAACAGTGCCATTCTTTTTATTGCACCAGGTATACTTAGGTTCAAGAATTACAATATCATATAAATCAGACTTATTCATAAAACCTTTCATCTCCAATGGGCCTTTTGAAAAGGAGAATTTCTTTCCTCCTTTTTTGTCATCTTGAGAAAGAATGCAGTTGAAATCTCCCCCAACCACATAAGGTATCTCAGACCTCGAATGTTGCTCCAAATAATCCCATAACCTTCTTCTACCATATAAGTCTCTGCTACTATAGACAGTAGAAACTACCCATAATCTTTTATTAAAAATCTTCAGCTCCCCAACAACACATTGAGCTAAAGCTTCCAACAAAGTAAAAGAAGCCAACGAAGACCTCCATAAAACCAAAATACCTCCTGACATCCCAATAGAAGGGAAAAGCAAGAAATCCCAACCCACTCCCATGAATTTATCAAAATAATCTCTAGAAATAGATGAAATTTTTGTTTCAACAATACCAACAAAGAGAATATCCCACTCCCTAACAAACTCCTTCAAATACAAGGAGGCTTCCTTCTTATTCACCCCCTACAATTCCAAAAGGCTAGTGTACTCATTTTGCCAAGAAGGGGGAAAGGCCCCCACTCCTTTTCTTTATCACATTCATCTTGCTTTGCTTAGAGGATGACTTCAAAGGCCCAAGAGACCTTAATTCTTTAGCCAGCTTCGGTTTATGTCCTCCAGCCACAACATTCCCTAAGCCAATAAATCGATCACCTTTGGAATCCAATAGATCCCCTTCACTGAAAATAGCCAAGCCATCCTTTTTAGCATGATAAGAATGATCAACCGAATCCACCAATTAACCTTCCTCTACCTCAGTTCTAGTAAACTGCTTAGTTTTGTTTAAAATAACATCTTCCATATATATAGAATTCAGATCTTCAAACTGATTTTCTTCAAATAATTTCAATTTAGGAGAAGGGCAATGATTAATACTAGGCAATAAAGGAACATCTTGAGCAGAATTCCCATCTACATAAATCAGTTCCTCTTGTATAGGTTTCCCAACAGCATTATTCAATTCATTCAAGATTTTTTTACTTAACAGATCATCCTCTTCATTGGAATGAAAATTTGCTTTCACATAACTTTATGTATTTTCACCCATGAAAGCCAAAACCTCATCTACAGGAGCATTTAAAACCACATCAGTAATAGGGCTGATATCCTTACTCAATCGATTAGCTTCATTTAGAGCCTTTTCCCCACTCAAAGGCACCACCATTTCTTCAGTTGTTGTAGTTTTTATCGGTTTACTCAGTAAAGCATTGTCAAACCGTGCTTTAAATACG
Source organism: Dendrobium catenatum (assembly GCF_001605985.2). Classification (NCBI taxonomy): domain Eukaryota; kingdom Viridiplantae; phylum Streptophyta; class Magnoliopsida; order Asparagales; family Orchidaceae; genus Dendrobium; species Dendrobium catenatum. The sequence continues at coordinate 70,493 of NW_021386940.1, read as the reverse complement.
CCTTCAAATTTTGAAACAAATTCTTTCTTCAGGTAACCAACTTTCTGTCTTTTATTTCTTCTGTTATTAACCAATAACCATGGCCCATAAGAAGAATCCTCCTTGATATCGATATCTCTACTTCTCTCAACATCTTTGCTTTGTTCAGGAGCCTTTCCCATATCCTTATTGACTTCCCCATTCATGAGTACATTGCAAGCATCAACCAAATGTCCAATCTTTCGACACTTGAAGCAAAAGGAAGAAATCTTTTCATACTCCACTTTTTGGAAAAATCTTCCATTCATTCCTTCCACCTAAACACCCAATGGAAGTTGTTTGTCAAGCTCGACTCGAACACAAACTCTAGCAAACTCCCTTCTTCCCTATTTAAACATGTCACCATTAATTAATAAAGGTTTACCAATCATAGAAGTTATTCTAGACACATTGATTTCATCCCAATAGTAGAGTGGGAGGTTAGGCAATCTAATCCATATCGGAGAAGAAAGTCCCTTAAGAGAATTCAGATTGAAACAAGGAATCCACCTATCAAGTCCAATAATATGACCATTCATAAACCAAGGACCACCAGACAAGACACTCTCTATTGATTCCACAGAAAAAAAGAACAGAGTAGCCAACTCGAGCCAAGAACAGTCAAGTGAAACTTTCTAAATTATCGCCATTGATGCCTCAACTCCTCCACTATCACTTGGATAGGAATAAATCTACCAAAAACTTTCAGAACCACAGAGAATTGGGGATTCATTAAATTGGTTTGAACATTCAGTTCAAACAGTTTAACCGCAGAACCATCATTAGAAAAGCAGGATTCAACGTTTAGTATATTAACCTTAATATAAGGATGCTTTAACCAAGGATTCCCAGAACATTGCTTATTCATCTCATCAACTCAAACTTGAGCTTCTTTTGAAAAAAACATTCTTAGCAGAAATATCACAAATACTTGATGGACGAGCCGCAATCCTTTGAACAACTAGATCACCTTTAGCAACTAAAATAGGTTTTGCATTAGCAAACCTATTAACGAATAGCTTCATGTCTGACGAAGATGATTCCATATAACTAATTCTATGAACACCAATAGGAGTATTCACATTGGTATCTTCCATGATCTTCTTTCCTTTACCAGCAATCGGAGGTGGCGAATGCATTTTATTATCAATTGGTTCTCTGATTACTAGAGGAGCATTTGTTCGAAAAGATTTCAGAGTAATCATAGGCTTCGGTGGAATGATGAAGACAGACGAATACTCTACCTTAGGCATAAAATTTCAGCCGTTATTGGCCGACAGCTGATCCTCTATATTTAGCAAAAAACTTGCCAACTCAAAGATGAAGAAATGAATTTGAAAAATAATTCAAAATCCCTGAGCTTCTCTCTCTAACTTCTCTCATATCCTTCTAAGATTACCAAACTTGGAAATGATATTACTTTTTTATTGAATTAGAAGGAGAATCAATTTATAAGAGTTTAGAGAGATTCAAGGAGATGTTTAAAAAGTACCCTCATTATGCCTTACTCGATTGATTGAAAATTCAAACTTTTTATAATTGATTGGTAGGTCCCTTGGAGTTATAATTGATGCTACAACTGCAGGTTCTTGTTGATATTATTACAACTTAGTTTTTTTTTATTGTTGAGATTATTGTAACATGTGTATTTTTTATGATTCTAAATATTATTATTTTAATTACATCTTCTCCTAACATATTTTTGATATATTTCTTTTGTTGTTTGTGTGTACTAACATTTCAGGTAAATCATACTCTAGATAATTGAAGACTTCAAATCAGATTAGATTATGGTTCATGGTAAATGGAGTTTGTATTTTTTATTTTATTGAGTCTGAGAGAGTGTGATTATAATTGAATAATTGTGCACACACACACACTAGGGGAGTGTTTAAAATTTGTAATTTTTTAAACTAATTGTATTATACAATTTCATTTCACACGGGATGATTTGTTTAATTATTCTCTCCTATGAGCAGTTAAATGAATTGAGAGAAGAAAATTTTTTCTAAGTTCTTATCATATTATATGGAGCCTTTTTCGTACAAACAACATCTAGAGTATAAAATAGATATGTCCCTATTCGTCTTGATAATTTTTGAATTTTTTTTAACTGATCATACTATACGATACATAGTTCATATAGATGACGTCCATAGTATGAAAGAATGGGTTCCTTTTCATCCCAATGAACATCAAAATTTTCTGAACTAATTATACTGTAGGATACATAGTTCGTACAGACGATGTCCAGAGTACAAACATGTGGGGCATCTTTTTGTTTCGATGAACCAGAAAAATTTTCTTAACCGTTCATACAGTACGAACATGGTTTGTACTGGACAATCATCGTGTATAAAAATATTTCATACAAGTTTGTATGAAGAAATTTTTAAATTGTTCGTACATAAAATTTACAATTGTATTGTACGATCGTATACACTCAAAATGGAAAATTTTAGTTTTATGTATAATTTTTCGTATCTTTTATATATATAGTCCTTAGAAATTGACTTAAAAAAAGTTCTTCTTGATTTCTTTGAGAGCAAGTGAAAGAGTATTTTGGGTGAGTGTTTGAGAGAAAGTTCTTGCAAGTGTAGTGTGAAGGGTTCACAATGTTACTTAAAGGTAAGAATCTCTTTTGTAATTTGGTTACTTCTCTTCCTTTCTTCTTTTCTAGTTTCTCGAGAGAAGATCTTTGATGAAGATTTGATACTCTGTCAACACTTGGAGGGTGTAAAAGGATAATGGTACTCTACTGACACTTGGAGGGTATGAAAGGATGATAGTTCTCTGCCGATACTTAGAGGATGTGAAAGGATGACAGTACTCTGTCACACCGAATTAGTGGAAGAGAGGAAAATTATAAAGGCTTCTCCACCTTGTTGTGGGAGAAAAAGGAGAGTCACTTTGATAATAGTGCAATACCTGAAGAGGGAGTCTTCAGGGAGTGGACGTATGTCTTGTTAAACTGAACCACTATAAATCTTTGTGGGTTTTTTTTTTTTTTTTGCATTTTTATTTTTTAGCATTTTACTTTCTATGATTGAAAAATTATTTTCTTATAAAATATTAAAATTGGTTTTTATTAATTTCCAAGAGAATTTTAAAATACCAGTTCACCCTCCCCCCCCCCACCATCTTGGTTAGGCTTAGGACATTTACATAGGTTTAACAACCTATATAGACTTTATAGTTCTTTGATGTTAAAACCTTTTGAGGATGCTTATGAAATAATTAAGAAAATGCAACAAATAATTTTCAATGTCATGTTGATAGGGTGAATCTTAAGATATTAGTAGGAGTCTATAAAAATGATCCTTTATCCATTTTCATTGCTTAAGTTGCTATTATTTTTAAGAAATTAGATGAATTAAATATTAATAATAATCTTTGGAGATATAGCGTCACTAAGCGAAGATGTATAGCACCGCAATGCTACCCCCATAGAATTTGAACAAAATATATCATGAAAGGAATAGGAAGGAATCTTTGGACAATATTGAAAGTTCATTAGGGATGTTAAGCCCTTATGAACTAGTCCCGAGGCTAACCAAGAGGGGGTGAATTGGTATTTAAAAAAAATCTTTCATTCAAATCACGAACTTAAACTAAAACATAATCCACCATAAAAAATAATGAGTGCAAAAATTAAATGCGTAAGTAAAAAAAAAAAATAATACTCCAGATTTATAGTAGTTCGGTCAAATCTTGACCTACGTCCACTCCTCGGAGGCACCCTCCAAGTATTGCACTAACTTAGTGTCTCTCCCTTAGTCCCCACAGCTAGGCAGAGAAGCCCTTACAAAAACTTCTTTCCACCAACCCCGGTTTGGTAGAGAATCGACTCCTTTTGCTTCCTCCTAAAACGGGCAGAGAACGCAACTCCTTTTGCTTCCTCCTGAAGCAGGTAGAGAACCTCGATCAATTGCTGAAGAAGACATCCCTTGAGCCTCCAAGAAAGAGGAATGATGATTGGAGAAGAAGCCTTGGAACCTTGCTTGGAATAACCCTTGTGAAACTCCTCATAAGCTCCCCCTCACAAGTTCCTCCCTCTCTCTCCCTCTCTCTCCCTCTCCTCTAGGCTCTCTCAGGTAAAGACAATAGCAAATGATCCTTTGAGCTTGAGAAAACAAAAGTCCTTTATATAGATTTTCAAGAACTGAATTTATCATCCAGGATGAGATTTCTATCATCTTGTACGATCAGTATAAATTAAGCTCAATCTGCCTTGACGACTTTGGTCGATTATAATATTTTTTGTTCATATCATCTAGGACGATAATATATCATCTTGTATGATTAGTACAAATCGAGGAATATCATCTTGAACATTGCCCTGGTTGTTAGTCTGGACGAAAATAAAATGACTTGATCGTCTAGGCCGATCTCACGATCATCCTAGCTGATTAGTTCAAATCTATACAAAATCATCATGATCATCGCTCTGAACAGATGATGTATGATTTTTGTTATCCAATAGAAATTAAGGTTTTTGAAATGATCATCCTGGCCGATCTTGATATCATCCAGGACGATATGATCGTATCAATCAGCCTTAATTACTTTCCTTAATCACCAGATCAATTTAGGCATAGTTGAACCCTATCATCCAGGCCAATGTCCTGGATGATAATTAAAAAATAAAACTTCCTAAATAGATCTGGTGGCTAATTATTTCTTATTTGAGCATATCATCCCGACTGATACAAAAATTGTCCAAGATAATTTGGTTAATGACGGATGCCTTAACTAGCATGCCCTAATTAGGGTTTTTATTTTTGATCGATTGTCTATGACAATTTTTTTATCATCCCGAATGATGTTAGCAAAATCAGAAAACTCTAAGTCAGATAGAAAAAATTCACTCAAGTGTGTGTTAGCAGGGTTACTTAGCAACTGGAATCACAAGCATTACAAATAGACTCAAGAAAAAAAAAAGATTTACAAACTGACTTAGACCTAGTCTACCCAATCTTTAGCTTGTTCAAATTGCAGTCTTGATCCTATGGACCTGAAATGTTAATTGGCAAGTCAATCATAGTAAAATAGAAGTTTTTGCTATCATCAAAATTCTATTTCTGAGAATCAGATACGCAACAATCTCCCCCTTTTTGATGATGGCAAACACACAAGAAAATCTAAGCAATGAAGATAGTGAACTAGAAGCAGTGCAGAAATAATGAACTGGAAGCAATGCAAATGAAATATTCAAATTTCAGAACACACTACTTTGCCTTTTGACATCTCAAAAAGGAGGAGGAAAACATACACAAAGCAAAAGTCAAACAAACAAAGGATTTTTTTTATCAAGGCATGAATTATGACATAGTTTCCATGTGATTGATTTTAAATATTTGTAAGCCAATGAATTAAGATCGTTAGAATCAGAAAAATTAGTAACACCATCGATCCTGTTATCTCTACCTCAGACTTCTCCCAGGGTAAAACTTTCTTTTGAAAACAAAGATCTAAATCTGAAAAATCAATTGGATATGAAAAAGAAATCCATTCAAGACTTGGTTTCAGAAAAATATTTTATAACACAATATATCAAAGTAATTAGTTACGATCAAGAATCCCAAAATCAAGCCTTTGAAAAATTATCAAGTAACACATGAATTCTTTTAAGATTTAAAAATTTTGAAAGGGAAGGAGCTTTCTTTTGACGGGCTCATTTTATACCTCTTGTCAATTTAATTGGTGCTCTTTGTGCATCTTTTGATTTTGGCATCATTGGCCACTTTTTTTTATTTAATTTTGCAAGCTAGGTACCTTTTCCAAAATTCCTAAAAACTCTCAATTATGATTATATCTTCTAGATATTAGAGAAGAGAAAACTCACTCTTTAATATAAGGAAGAATGAATCACAAAATAGAATAAAAAATCATATGATAAATGCAATGACAAGATTTCAAAACATTTGAATGTAAAATAAAGACTTTGAATATTATATATATATATATATATAAGATAGATTACTGTAATAAGATTGAAAAGATTTTAATTGCATAGTCTAGTTGTTGATTTGAGATAGACTTTTGTTTGGAAAAGAAAATTACACCACTAAAGGAAGTTAGAGAAAAAAAAACAATTCAACGGTGTTTCCCTTTTTAACTATTTAAGAGATGTAAAAGATTAACTACAAATTTTCAAAAAATAAAAATAAGGCATAAAATATCAATTTTAATGATGAATTTAAAGCATACGAAAAATAAAGCAATAAAAACAACAAAAATAAACAAAAGAAAAAATAAACAACATATAACAAATCAAAAAATCAGTGGAATCAAGTTCATGCATTTATGTCAATCACACTCAATCTAGTTCTTAAAGTGTTGAAAGTGTCAAAGGCCAGTAGTTTAGTAAAGATGTCAGCCAGTTGATTTTCAGTTGCAATATGGTGTAGCTCAATGTCCCCCTTGGTCACATGGTCTCTAATGAAGTGATGTCTTATGCAATGTGCTTGGTCCTTGAATGTTGGATAGAATTCTTAGAAAAGCATATGGCACTAGTTTTTTCATAAAGGATTAGAATTGTGCCTACAGGTAATCCTAAATCCAGAACTTACTATTTCAGTCAAAGGACTTGGGTCATACAACTTCCTAAAGCAATGTACTCAGCTTCAGCAGTGAAAAGTGCAACTGAGTTTTGCTTTCTACTAGACCAGGAGACTAAAGATTGTCCTATGAATTGGCAGGTCCCTAAAGTGCTTTTTCTATCCACCTTACATCCAACAAAGTCATAATCAGAATATCCAATAATCTCAAAATAAGTGTTGTGCATAGGGTACTAGATTCCTAAGTTTTGGGTTCCTTAAAGGTATATAAGGATTCGCTTAACAGCAATCAGGTGGGATTCTTTAGAATCATCTTGAAATCTAGCACGGAGACAAACACTAAACATAATATCAGGTTGGCTAGAAGTCAGGTAAAGTAAAGATCCAATCATCCATATGTACTTCTAATTAACTGATTTTCTATTTGGGTCTTTGTCCAACTAAACACTTGAGGTCATGGGAGTATTAATTGGCTTTCCTTTGTCCATTTCATATTTCTTCAAGATGTCCTTTATATATTTTAATTGACTTAGAAAGGTTCCATCATTTAATTGTCTTATGCTAAATCCCAAAAAGTATGACAATTCTCTCATCATACTCATCTCAAACTCCTTACTCATTATTTTAAAAAATTCACCACATAGTCTTTTATCTGAAGATCTAAAAAGTATATCATTGATATAGATCTGAATAATGAGTAAATCATCTCCTACTTTTCTCAGAAAAAGGGTGGTGTCCATGTTCCACTTAAAAAACTCCCTCTCCAGTAAGAATGTGCTAAGCCTCTCGTACCAAGCTTTGGGTACTTGTTTTAATCCATATAAGGCCTATTTTAATTTGAGGACATGATTTGGAAATTAAAAATTCTTAGAACCTGGGGGTTGCTCTACAAACACATCCTCTTTTATTACCCCATTAAAAAAGGCACTCTTAACAACCATTTTAAAAAGCTTAAATCACTTATAACATGTAAAGGCTAATAGCACTCTAATGGCTTCTAATCTAGCTACAGGGGTAAAGGTCTCCTCAAAATCAACTACTTCTATTTGGTTGTACCCCTTAGCCACTTTTCTTGCCTTATTCCTAACCAACACATTAGAATCATTCATTTTATTCTTGAAGACTCATTTGGTTCCAACTATACTTTATCCCTTTGGTCTTTCTACAAGCTCCCAAACATCATTCCTAATAAATTAGTTCAACTCCTCTTACATGGCTAAAATCCAAAACTCATCAGAAAGGGCTTGATTGATGTTGGTGGGTTCAGTCATTGAGATAAAGGCAGAATGGTTCACTTCCTTCCTAAGTGCATGCCTAGTCCTAACACTTTCAGAAGGGTCTCCTATGATCAGTTCTTTTGGGTGATTTAAAGAATATATCCAATCTCTAGGCAAGGTGTGTGAAGGCTTAACCCTTTCTTCCTGCTTTTCATTTTCTATTCCTTGGGTAATCTCATCTACTCGGTTTTCTGCCTTTTTCTCCAAATTTTCACTCTCTCCAATTTTATCTTCATCCTCAACTCTACTCTTCTTAGGATCAAATTCATCAAACACTACATGGGTAGTCTCCTCTACCACCAAATTCCTCTTATTGAACACCCTAAAGGATTTCCCCATACTAGAATATCCCAAGAACACTCCTTCATCAAATTTTGGATCAAATTTTCCTAAGTGTAACTTCCTATTATTATGAATAAAAACCTTACAACCAAAGACATGAAGGTGGGAAAGATTGGGTGTCCTACTCTTAACGATCTCATAGGGTGTCTTATCAAGTTTGGTTCTAACATTCACTCTATTAAACACATAACAAGCTGTATTTACCGCTTCTGCTCAAAAGTATTTTGGAAGTGAATACTCAGCAAGCATGACTCTAGCGGCTTCAACTAAGGTCCGGTTCTTCCTTTCAGCTAGTCCGTTCTACTGAGGGGTCCTAGGAGATGAGAAGTTGTGACTAATCCCATTGTCCTCATAAAAGTCTTTAAATCTCTCATTTTCAAACTATCCCCCACAATCACTATGGATGGTCAAGATCTCACAACCTAGCTTTTTCTGAATCTAAGTGAAGAAGGCTCTAAACTCATTAAAAGACTCATTCTTATGGGACAAAAATCTAATCTAGTAAACCTCGAGTAGTCATCGACAATCACAAATCCATAGACTTTTCCTCCTAAGCTGGCAGTGCTAATGGGTCCAAAACAATCCATGTGAAGGACTTCTAAAGGTTTAGAGGTGCTAATGTCCTTAATGGAGTGAAAATTGGAGTGGACTTATTTTCCTAATTAGCAGGCATCACAAAGGTGGTCTTTTGAAAACTTAAGCTTAGGGACACGTCTAACTAGGTCTTTCTGGGACACTTTCCTAAGGGTTTTCATACTGGCATGACATAATCTCCTATTCCACAACCAAGAATCATCAGTAGAAATTTTTAAGAAAAATAAAGTAGCACATTCAATATAATTTAAATCAAGTATGTAAACATTATTGATCCGCTTTCCTTACAAAATAGTGTTATTATTTAAGCTTATGATGCAAGTGTTTTCCATGAATTTTATGATGAAGCCTTTATCGCATAGCTGACTGATTCTGAGCAAGTTGTGTTTCAGTCCATCTACAAGCAAAACATTTTCAATCAAAAGGTTCTTGGAGTTTCCAATTCTACCTGTGCCCACCACTTTCCAAGTGGTGTTGTCTCCAAGAGTGACCTTGCCTCCAGCCCTAGCCTCTAGCAAAACAAATTGATTAGCATCTCCAGTCATGTGTCGTGGCCATCCGTTGTCCAGGTACCACATGCTCTCACGAGGCCTTTTATGAGAGCAAGCCTATAAAAAAATCAAATGCCAGATTTAGGAACCCATATATATTTGAGTCCCTTCTTATGAAAATAAGAATGCAATGCATGTGTGTTATACAGTGAATCATGCAATTTGGGTTTCCACACCCAATGTGTACTATGATGAATGATGCAAGTGTGTGAGATGTGTCCTAGCATGCCACATGAAAAACATCTTACACCAGAAAAAGGATTTCTTATTCTATTCGAGTAGTTGTGCTTCATTTTAAAGTTATGGAATGCATGCAGTGATTTTATTTTCAGAAGCTTTGAGATTTGTTAACTTTTTGTCTAACTCAGCATGGGATGACTTTAGAGAATCATGTGCATCAGATAATTCGTTATGCTTTTTGTTTAATGCATCAAATTCATCAAGTAAAGCCATGTGATTGCTATCGATTTGGAAGTTATCTTTTAAAAGGATTTCATTCTTTTTTTACAAATTTAAAAATTTCAATTTTAAACTAGCATACATTTTCTTAAGTTTTTTATATGATGCATAAATTTTCTTGCAAATTTCAACTAATTGATCATAGGTTGGTTCAAATACCTCTTCTTGATCAGATTATTTGTGGTGATTATCGGCCATTAAATATATATTTGTGGTTTCCTTCTCTACTTCAGTCTCAGAGGAGTCAGATGTAGAATCCACCTAGAAAGCTTTTTGGGATTGCTTCTTATCTTTCTTGTATTTGGGTTTCTCCTCACCCTTCTCCTTTCTTGGGTGCTCCTTAAGAGTAGGACAATCAGCTTTAACATGTCCAGGCTTCCTGCATTCAAAATAGATTGTATCATTAGAATTCTTAAAATTTTTGCTACCCTTACCTCTTTTCCACTTCTGATGGTCTTTTTGCTTCTTCCTTAAAAAACTTTTGAATTACCTAATGATAAAGGCAACATCATCATTCTCAGATCTGGAAGAATCATTGTCTGAGTCATTGGCCTTAAGTGCCACCATTTTCTCCTTCTTCTTCTCACATGCATCAAGATTTCTTTTGTTCACCCCTTGCTCATAAGCAATGAGTGAACCAAGTAATTTATCAATTAAATAAGTGTTTAAATCTTTAGATTTAGAAATTGCAGTGATCTTAGCATCAAAAGAAGAAGGCAAGCATCTTAAAATTTTATTTACTTTTTTATAATTAGTTAGTTCTCTTCCTAAGACATGCAATAAGGTGACAATTTGAGTAAACCTTGTATACATTTCAGAATTAATTCAGAAGGTTTCATACGAAAAAGTTCATAGTCATGCAAGAGAATATTTAGTTGAGATTATTTAATTTCATTGATTCCTTCATAAGTTACACATAATCTATCCCAAATTTCTTTACCAGTTGTACAAGTTGAAACATGCATATAATCTTCAGATTTTAAAGCACAGAAAAAATAGTTCAAATATTTTGCATTAAGTTGTGCTAAATCTCTTTCATCAAAAGTCCATTTAGTAAAAGAAATTTTAGTTTTAATGCCATTAAGTTCACGAGATGGAGGAGAATAGCCTTCTTTAAGAAGCATCCACATGCGATAATTGATAGATTGTAAAAACTAGACATACGAGTTTTCTAAAAATTAAAAGGAATATTATCAAATAAAGGTGGTCAGGTAATAGATTTCATAGTATTATGATTTCCAAAATTAGCCATGAATCAAAATTCAAAAAGCTTTCAAAAACTTATTTTTATGAATCCCGCTATGATACCACTTGAAAAATCGTTGGGGATGTTAAGCCCTTATGAACTAATCCCGAGGCTAACCAAGAGGGGGTGAATTGATATTTTAAAAAATATTTTAATCAAATCATGAACTTAAACCAAAACACAATCCACCATAAAAAAAATGAGTGCGAATATTAAATGCGTAAGTAAAAAAAAAAAAAGAAATAACACATTGGATTTATAGTGGTTCGGTCAAACCTTGACCTACGTTCACTCCTCAGAGGCACCCTCTGAGTATTGCACTAACTTAGTGTCTCTCCTTTAGCACCCACAGCTAGGTGGAGAAGCCCTTACAAAAACTTCTTTCCACCAACCCCTGTGCGGTAGAGAACCGACTCCTTTTGCTTCCTCCTGAAATCGACAGAGAACCCAATTCCTTTTGCTTCCTCCTGAAGCAGTCAAAGAACCTCGATCAATTGTTGAAGAATACCTCCCTTGAGCCTCCAAGAATAAGGAACGATGATTGGAGAAGATGCCTTGGAACCTTGCTTGGAGCAACCCTTGTGATACCCCTCATAAGTTCCTCCCTCTCTCTCCCTCTCCTCTAGGCTCTCTCAGGCCAAGATAGTAGCAAAGGATCCTTTGAGCTTGAGAAAATAGGATTCCTTTATATAGATTTTCAAGAATCGACTTTAACATCCAGGATGATATTTCTATCATCCTGTACGATCAGCTTTGACGACTTAGGATGATTAGAAGATGTTTTGTTCATATTGTCCAGGATGTTATTATATCATCCTATACAATTAGTACAAATCAGGGAATATCATCCTGAACATTGCCCTAGTTGGGAGTCTGGACAAAAACAAAGTGACTTGATCATCCAGGTCGATCTCGTGATCATCCTGGCCGATTAGTTCAAATTTGTGCAAAATCATCATGAGCATCACTCTGAACAGATGATGTATAATTTTTTTCATCCAGGAGCAATCAAGGTTTTTGAACTGATCATCCTGGTCGATCCTGATATCGTCCAGGATGATATGATCATATTAATCAGTCTTAATTACTTTCCTTAATCACTAGATCAATTTAGGCATAAACGTCCAAGCTGATGTCCTAGATGATAATTAAAAAATAAAACTTCCTAAATAGATATGGCGGCTAATTCTTTATGATTTGAGCATATCATCCCGTCCGATACAAATATCATGTAGGACGATATACTTAATGACGCTTTCCTTAACCAGGATGCCCTAATTAGGGTTTCTATTTTTGATCCATTGTCTAGGATAATTTTTTTATTATCCCGGATGATGTTAGCAAAATAAAAAAACTCTAAATCAGACAAAAAAAATTCACTCAAGTGTGTGTGCAGGGTTACTTAACAATAAAAACCACAAGTATTACAAATAGACTAAAGAAATAAAAATGTTTGCAAGCTAACTCAGACCTAATCTACCCAATCTTGAGCTAGTTCAAATTACAGTCTTGATCCTGTGAACCTGAAATGTTAGTTGGCAAGCCAGTCGTAGTAAAACAGAAGTGTTTGCAATTATCAAAATTCTATTTGTGAGAATCAGATACGCAACAAATATTATTCTCCTGTTAGGAATGCAAATGAATAATTAATTAATGCTTTTTTAAAAAAAAAATTGAAGATCAAAACGGGAAATTAGCATGGTTGATTCATTATCAAAACTTGATAGAACAATATCATAATATCAAACATAGAAGTTGGAAAGTGATAGGAGACCCTTATAAAGAGAAAGACGAACCCCAAAATAAGGATGATATAGAGGAATAACAAGAAAACAAGAACCCTTCTAAACAACATGAGCCTGTTAAAGAACCTAAAAAGATTTATAAAAAAGTTATTGAGAGACCACACCCCCTTTCCCTGAGAGGTTGATCAAAAGAAATCTTTATAAATAGTTCTCAAAGTTCTTAGAAGTGTTTAAAAAATGAACCATTAAAATTCCCTTCTTTGAAGCTTTAGAACAAATTCCCACTTATACTAAATTCATGAAGAATATTTTGATTAAGAAAAAACTGATTTGTGATTCTGAAATAGGGGCATTAATTGAAGAATGCAGTGCCATTTTAAAAAAGGAACTTCCTAAAAAACTTAAGGATCCTAGGAGTTTTACCATTCCTTTAACTATTGGAGATAAATTTTATGGGAGACCTTATGTGACTTAGGATCTAGTATTAACCTAATGCCTTTATCCATCTTTAAGAGGTTAGATAAAGGAGAGATTTAACCTACTTTTGTTACTCTTTAATTGGTTGATAGATCTTTTACTTATCCAAAAAGAGTAATAGAGAATGTTCTTATTAAGGTTGATAAATTCATTTTCCCTGTTGATTTTATTATTTTAGACATGAAAAAAGATAAGGAAATACCTCTCATTTTAGGAAGACCTTTATTAGCAATAAGGAAAGCTATTTTTGATGTTCAAAAGGGAGAATTAACTATGAGAGTTTAAGATCAGGAGGTGAAAATTGATGTATTGAAATCTATAAAATTTTCTCAAGAAAGGAATGAAGATTGCTTTAGGGTGGATTTAGAGGACATATTAGTAGAAGATCTCAATGAAAATTATTGAAAGGAGAAGTGATTGAGGAAGAAGAAGATGAGTAAGAATAAAATACATCTAATGGGCTCACGGAAATAAAATCTAGAGAAGAAAGTTGGATCAAAGACATTTTAAATTGCTAGAAACTTCATCTTTAGATAAATTTCTAAAACCATCTATTGAAGAGGCCCCAACTTTAAAACTTAAAACTTTACCTTACCATCTTAAGTATGTATATTTGGGTAATAAATTCACTCTTTTTATAATTATTTTTGCAAATCTATAACAACATCAAGAGATTAAATTGATTAAGGATTTAAGTAAATTATAAAAAATCTTTTGGGTGGATTATTGCTGACATTAAATGAATTAATCCTTCAATTTGTATGCATAGAATCTTAATGGAAGCAAATTCTACACCTAAAGTTGATCCTCAAAGAAGATTTAATCCATCCATGAAATATGTTGTTAAAAAAGATATTCTTAAATGGTTAGGCGGTGGTATTATCTACTCAATTTCTGATAGTTCTTTGGTTAGTCTCATTAATTGAGGATTGACTGTTATATTTAATGAACATAATGAATTGATATCCACTAGAACTATCACAGGTTGGAAGATTTGTTTCAACTATCAGAAAATAAATAAAGCAACTAGAAAAGATCATTTTTCTTTTCCATTTCTTATTCAAATGCTTCATAGCTTGGCAGAGCATCCAGTTTATTACTTTTTATATGGATATTCTGGTTATCATCAAATTTTTATTACACCTGAGGATCAAGATAAGACTACTTTCACATGTCCCTATGGAACTTTTTCTTTTAGGAGAATGCCTTTTAGTTTATGTAATGCCCTTCCTACTTTTTAAAGATACATGATGTCTATCTTTTCAAATTTAATTGAGTAGGTTATTAAAATATTCATGAATGATTTCTCCATATTTGACACAACATTTAATTCATGCTTAGAACACTTAACTAATGTTTTAAAAAGATGTGTTAAAACTAATTTAGTGCTAAATTGGGAGAAATATCAATTCATGGTAACTGAAGGCATTGTGTTAAGGCATAAGATGTCTAGGAAAGGATTAGAAGTATACATTACAAAAATTCAGGTGATTGAAAAACTTCTTCCACCCAATTCTGTTAAGGGGATTAGAAGCTTCTTAGGACATAATGATTTTATAGAAGATTTATAAAAAATTTCTCTAAATTTTTGAAGCCTTTATGTCATTTGTTAGAGAAGCCATTCATTTTATATTTGACTCTACATGTCATAAAGATTTCAATACTCTAACGCATCATTTGACTATTAAACCTATTATTATTACTCTTGATTGGTCTTTACATTTTTTACTGATGTGTGATGCCAGTGAGGTTGTTATTGGTACAATTCTAGGGTAAAAGAGAGATACAAAATTCTATGTTATCTTTTATGCTAGCAAAACTTTGAATTCTGCTCAATCTAATTATACAACCATTGAAAAAGAATTGTTACCTATTATTTTTGTGTTTTGATTTCAATACCCAAGGTTATTATTTATATTGATCATATTGTCATATAATATCTTATGATAAAGAAAGACACCAAACCAAGACTTGTTAGATGGATTTTATTATTATAAGAATTTAATGTAAAATTTTTTGATTGAAAGGACACTTAAAATAAAATTGTTGATAATCTATTTATACTTGAACAACATTCATTAGTTGATGTTGAAATTAATGAAACAATTCCTCGATGAATAATTATTTGCTCTCCAGTTGAAAAAATCTCCATGGTATACTGACATTGTAAGTGTAATACCTCCTCATGAATTATCTGCATCTCGAAAAAATAAGTTTGTGCATGAAACCAAATCTTAATTTTGGGATGAACCCTATTTATTTAAATCTTGCAATGATCAAATCATAAGAAGATGTGTTCCTGATGAAGAAATAAATTCTATTTTTAGTGAGTGTCATGACTCAAACAATGGGGATATCTTGGAGGATTCATAACTGCTTTTAAAATTCTTCAATCAAGATTTTTTTGGCCTACCCTATTCAAGGATTTACAGGAATATGTCGAAATAAGTGATTAGTGCCAAAGTGTAGGTAATATTACTATAAAAAATGAAATGCCAATGAATTATGTTTTTGAAATATAAATATTTGATATTTGGGGATTAGATTTTATGGGACCTTTTGTGCCATCATATGGAAACCAATGTATTCTCATTATCATGGATTGTGTTTCTAAATGGATTGAAGGTGTGTAAAGTTGATGCTAAAATTGTGACTAATTTCTTAAAGAAATATTTTTTCTAGATTTGGGATGCTAAGAGTTTCAATTAGTGATGGAATGCATCATTCTTGCAATAAAAGAATAGAAACTATCTTTTAGAATTTTGAGATTTTCTGTAGGATAGCTACTGCTTACCATCCCAAAACCAACGGTTAAGCTAAAATTACCAATAGAGAAATTAAGAGGATATTTGAAAATTTTTGTTAGTTATAATAAGAAAATTAGAAAATAAAATTAGGTAATGCATTATGGGTCTATAGAACTATATTAAAAACTCCAATTGGTATGACTCCTTATAAATTACCTTTTGGGAAAGCTTATCATCTTCTTGTAGAATTAGAGTATAAGGCATTTTGAGAAGTCAAAGAATTGAATTCAAAATTGGAAGTATTGAAGAAAAATGACTACTACAATTGAGTGAATTAGAAGAAATTAGAAATGAAGCTTATGAAAACATAAAAATTTACAAGGAAAGAGTAAAAAATATCTTAATAAAAAACTTCTTAATAAAGAATTCTCACCTGGTCTAAATGTTTTACTTTTTAATTCTAGACTTAAGCTATTCCCAGAAAAATTAAAATCCAAGTGGTCTGGTCCGTTCACTATTATAAAAATATTTCTCTATTGGGTTATGGAAATATAAGATAAGAAAAGTTTGCATATCTTTAAAGTAATTTTCCATAGATTGAAACCTTATTCAGGAGGAGATATTGACAAATTGCAAGAAATAATTGAATTTGTTTATTCTGAAAATAACTAATTAGTATAGTATGGCTGAAGACTTAAAACATAACGCTTCTGGGAGGTAACCCATGTATGTGTTATGCTAGTACTTATTATGTTATAAATGTTATATCATGTTTGTGTTCAACATATGTTTTATCCACCTTTTATCATTCTTATAAAAGCATATGTTTGAAGCATTTGTTTATGTGTTTATTTACAGATTAGCAATTTTCCTTCATGCTTAAATTTTTCTTGTCCTCCAATTACTTTTATATTCTGATTATTTAATTTCCCCTTATTAACATGATAATTAAAAATGATATAAATTTAGGATAAAAATAAAATCCTAAATCTTATTTTAAATGAACTTTATTTATACTTCATAGGTTAGAAAAATTAAACTTAACTCATTCAATTTCAATCATTTAAGCTATTATCCTAATTTGAATTTATAAGTTATACCTTTTATGAAATTATCTTTTAAAATTGAAAGATGAATAATTAGTATTATAAATTTGATATGAGTATATTAAAATGTGAAATCATAGCTAATTTGAGGATGGAATTAGTAATGTCATGAAGTCCTTACATTAAAATTATTAAGATTATATGAAGGTGTAAAGTAGAAGCTGATATTCAAATTCATTAATAATGTACTCTATAAAAGAAAAAACTATAAAATAATTCTCAAAAGAAAAGAAAAAGAAAAAGATTATTACATTCAAAAATTAGTATCATTAAAAGCTTAAATTGGAAATACAATCTTATGTAGAAATTATAAAGGATACGATAGGATAGCTAATACAAGAGGTAGTGAACTAATAAAATTACAATTTTAACTACAATCATATCTAATCATTAAAACTCAATTTATCACTTCATCAATTAAAAGTTAATGATTAAATCTATAAATTATAATTTCAAATTGATTTGTAACTAGAATGATTGATTAGCTTAACTATTACTATTTTTCCAAACTAGAAATATAGACTTGCTCGTTTTTACTAATTCTATATAGTGATGCATTATCTTATATTTAGATTATCATTTGTTTATTTTGATTAAGCACTTAATCAAAATTACAAAAATTTTATTTTCTTGAGTACAAGCAAGAGTTTAAGCTGGAGAGGATTTGATGAGTATAAATAATATTATGTTTTATATTTAAATAGCTAGTGAAAATATTTTATTTTAGTTATGATTTTGCAGGAAAATATAAGAAATATGTAAAAATTTCAAGTATGGTAGACCATCACAACATATTACACTAAACCACTGCAGTGCCATCATTGACACCACTGCAGTGCCCAATATGGACATGGTGGTGCCTAGTCTTTGTTTAACAGTATCGTAGCGTCGTAGGAGTTAGAACTGTAAAGCCTAGTCTCTATCTGCACAGCATCATAGCACCAATTTCTAGCACTGCCAAGCTAAGGAGAGTGCCATATGGACGCTACAATGCTTAATCGTTAAAAGCATTAAAGTGTTATAGTTGTAACCATTCATGTTATTGAAGTGATGTTTTTATTCACAAAATAGCTGGTCCACATCAACAAGCGCTGCAGTAGAGGAAATCCTTCATCGATGTCACATTGGTACATTTTATGGGATCCGTGACATAAGTGTCTCAAGCGCCGCAATGCGAGAATCCATTTTCTATGTTTTTATATAAATAATTCATTTGTATTGTTAGTAAGATAGTTCAGACACTTAGTTAATTTCAGTCTTCACAGTGCTTCTTTATAATTTCCTTATGAGTGATAACTATAAAAGTTTTGAAACTAGTAGATCCACTTTATAAGAATGTTTGGTCAATATTTATGGAAGCAATTATGTAAGTTAATGGAGAGTGTAAAGGAGATTATTGAACTAATCTAGTGATATAATATCTTTTGTACTTTCTTTCTTTTATATAATTAATAAAAATGAGTTTGCTTCACTTGTCTTTCATGTCTAGCTAAATTCTCTAATTTTGAATTGATGGTATAAATAGAATATGGAGTACTAATTAACTCTCATACTTAATAATTAAATGATATTTTTAATATACTAGGTCTTCATTTAATATACATAGTGGTCATATGTGTAGTTAATATCAGGTATAATGTGGAGCCTAGGATTAGGAAATCAGGCAAAATGAGGTATTTTGGATTGATATGATGTAGGTATATGTATAGTACTTGTGATATACCAAATTTATAGAGATAAATTTAAATGAGGGGGTTTTAACAAAACACGCTTTACATACTCTTTTAAGATTTTCGTAGGGTGATAGGCTATGGGAGTTTAGACTGGTATTGAGGTTGGAAGGGTTTAATCTGTCCTTAATCTCTTCATGCTTAACTAAGTGGTTGGTGATGTATATGTTCTGAATAGCATCAATATAATAGAGAATCATTAGGAAATATATTATATTTATATTCCATCAATCTAAAATATTTTATCCAAATAATGTTTAATTTGATTTTTTATTAATTTTAAATTAAGTGATTGAATCTCTTTAAAAACTTATTTTTATTAAGTAGGATGAGTTGTAATTTTAGTATATAATATTAGTATTTGCAAGTAAGCATTCTTATTGGGGGATTAATACTCTACTCTATCACTATATTACTTGATTTAGCACGTATACTTACATATATTAATTAGGGTTTTAATAGTTTTTATATCAAAGAAAAACCTAAGCATTGTTTAGGAATTGATGGAGTCCTAAATCATTTTTACAGTTCTTTAGGTTACTTCACCATTGCCATCAATATTATAGTCTATCTTAATATTTGATGTAATTATCTTTGTCTTTATTTTAGAATTTAAGGTTATGAATTTGTCTTTGAATATATATCCAATAAGTATGGTTAAACTTATTGGTGATTTTAGATCTTCTATCCAATGTATAAAAGTGATCTCATGCATGGCTAATTATCTTGAATATACTTGAATTTATTATTTTTTTACTTGTAATCTCAATGAGAATGTCTCTGAAAAGCAACAAATATACCATATATATTTTTTTATTTATTTATCTTAAATTAAAATTTCTTGTCATGACATATAGATATAACATTTACTTCAACTCCTCTTTGCTTTTAAAAAATTACATAAGTATGACTCAATAGGGGACAAAGTCTAGCATGGTGGTTATAAATTAGCATCCACTTAATCTGAGGTATTTTTAAGCATTTAACCTTGTTGGTTGGGAGCTCTTTACATGTTTTCTTGACATGAATTGTTGATTTTAGTCATAGGTATATAAATAATTAAAAGAATTTAGTTCTTTGTTAATTACAAATATCACAAATTGGGGTTAACAACACTAATAGACACTTTAGTTTTGAAGGATCCGTTCAATCATTATTACTTTTTGATTGAACATCCTTAGTATCACTTATGCATTTAGAATTTTCATATTATCATGTACACCAATGAAAGATGGTGGGCCTATCGATCTTGCATCAACCTCATTTATATAAATAAGTGCAATTAGAATTTTCTTAAGATTAGTAGTCAAACTTATAGGGGGATAATGTTTAATGGATAAGGATATTTTATACCATAAAAAATTAAGATCATCATCCATAAATAGTTCAACTAAAGAGTTAATAGTGCTTCATGAAAGTGGTATACCACCTCTTAATTTATATTAAACTATTTCTTATTACCCTTAGTCACTTTGTATATAATATAAATGAGATTGTTAAGAAAAAACATTTCTTGATACATAATGATAGTCATTTGGTCCATTTTTAAGTGAATATCTAGCTAGCTTGTATGTCTTCTTTCTATTATGCTTCATATAATACAAGAATGATGATACTTAATATATATAGAAAAAAATATTTTGTTATTGTAAAACTTCACTGTTCTTTAAACATGAATTAAACCATATTCAAATAAGTTTACAAATTAACAGAATAATGATCATATCATGATTGAATAAATTTAATCTTTACTCAAACTATATTTAAAGACATAATTGTACCTTATTCAAATTGAGTAAAATCACTTTCCTAATTAAGACATGATCTTTTCCTATTCATTAAATAATGTTTGAATATGATTGAATGATGATCGAACAACATAATCTTTGATGCCCTTGAATCATGCTAATCACAAATAGAACAAGTTGTAATAAAGTTCACGCATATGTTTTATTAAGTATTAAAACACACTCTTTGATATTATATCATGTTACATGTAGATCTCTATTAAAAAGGATTAATTAGTGATACATGATGGAAACTAGAAAAAATAAAACATGTGTTTTAAAGTTGTCAATGAATGAAGAAATCTCCAAATTCACTAGGCTAGTCCTTCTTAAGTAAAGAAACTTAGATGAAGGTACAACAAATACAATAATGGAAAAAAGCCTAAGGTTGGAATGTTGTCTCTTCTTTATAATGGGATTTGAGTATAATAGATGGTATTGATCTAAGAAATAAAATAGGGAGCATATTTCTCTAATTTCAAGCATTATGGGGTACACTAAGTTAAAATTTTCTAGTTAAATAGTTAAAAACTGTGCATAAAATGTTATGATATTTATATAGAAGTACACTTGGTATTATGCTAATATAACATTAAACATATTCATTCATTTTCACATTCTCATATCACTTTATAATACCCTAGGGATTTCTTTTGAAGAACTCTAAGTCCTTAACTATTATCAATAATATACATAAGTTATGCAGCACCAAGATAAAGGGTAAGGATAGCGTCATAATCTATGATGCCCCAGAATCTAATTAGAAGAATTATTCATTTATCTTTTAATTAACAATAAATAGAGCTATCTAATATCATCTATTAGTAATAAATAGCAAAACATATTACATAATTTAAAACATCAATGTACACATCTATATTCAATCCCAAAAATCATATATAATACTCATGATCTATATAATCAAATCATAACTATTATGTCATGAGTACAAAATTAAAATTAAAAAAAAAAAATAGAACCTGAAGAATCCTGACCAGCTTCCCACTCATGCTCTCCTATCCTAACTTAAAATCATTTAATCACATATAATGAGCATAAAAAGCCCAACAGATCACCAAAACCTATAATTGAATTCAAAGCATAGCGAAAGAGTAATATACATATCAATAGTCAAATCATAGCAGTTACATTTATATGATCATTGAATCAGTGCAAAAATAGTAAACTCATATGCAGTAGTAGTAAAATCTATAAATAATAAAACACTACAGTACAGAAGCCTGTATAATAAACCAATATGAGTGTCAAATCTCTAAAGCAATCATCATATTCATAATATAAATCAATAAAGAAATCGTATAAAGGATCCAATCAAAACTTCAATAAAGATCATTGAAATTGAATCAATATAAGAAAATAATATCAAAATGTACACCTACTATATAGTTGTTATATATCACATGCTTAATATCAGTATAATGAATCAGTAGTATTAAATAGTATCAATATCTATATCAATAACAGTAACAATCTAACGATAGGAGTAGTAGATTAATATAATAATAGTAATTACATATAATAATAATGATTTCTTATAATAATAAGAAAAATACCTCAAAAATATATATTTTAGTAGTAATAGTAAATAAGTAAGAAGTCCAAGCTATCACGGTGTTTTTTAATATTGTATCATTATCAGTAAATTGTTTGCTCAATAAATAGAGCCATCACTTTTTACCCATCAGCATAATAATCATCTCCTTATAACTCCCAATCAATATCGTGAATTAATAGAGGATAATATCAAACCAAAATATTTAAAGGAAAGCCCGTTAGCCTACCATCCTATACAGGTCAATCAGTCTCCAACAATCGATCAACTAGTCTTTACTTATCTTTTATGCTCATATTATTATCATAATACTATAGCAATAATCTCAATCACAAATCCACATTCATTTTTAATGCATTTCCACAAATAAAAAATAATTGAGCTTAATTTAGAAAATGTACAAAATGTTAGAATGATAGATAACAAAGAATCCTATTTAATCAAAAATATAATTTTTTTTAAATTATAAAAATACCAAAAATTATATAAAATGATGTAATAAGACTTTTATTGTACTACACTACTATTTTTAGACATCAAAATAAATTTATGGGTAGACAAAAATCACTGTATTTTCAAAATCACCAAGAGAAAAATCTCAAATAAATACTCAAAATGCTCATAATCATGATATTTATAATGTTCAAAAAGTTGTGCGGTGAAAGTTTTGTTAATACAAAGTTATTCATATTTTTTGGAAACAAAAATATAAATTTGATCATAAAAATATCAAAAACACAACATCTTTGATAATAGAAATAGGCTATGGATTCCTTATAGTGAGACGAACAAATCTCCAAACTGTGTCGACAGATAAAAATCACACTGCGGCCTCCAAATATGAGTTTTTTTTCTCTCTCCTCTAAATTCTCTCTTAATATCACTTTTTTTTCTCTGTTATCCTAACTCAAATGAGAAAAAGATATTTTAATAAAGTTCATAAGTTCTATTAGATATTTATAAGAAAATATCTTAAATAGAATATTTGTTTAATATTTAATTAAATCAATTCTTTAGTATAAAATTCAAATAAATCATTTTTTATTTTAAAATTACAGAAAAATATCCATATAATAAATTATTTTATTTAAAAATTATTGGTAAAATTAATTTGCAAATCAGACATTCGACGATCTTAAAATTCTCACTTGTACCGATATGTACGAATTTGTTAAGGATTTTTACCGATGTCCAAAAATTATGAAAAAAAATATATAAGTAAAATATTACAATCAAAATACTATGGCAAAGACAGCTTAGGATTTGGAGTTATAATGACTCAAGAAAAAAATTGGCAAAGTCAATGTACGAGCTATTACAATCTTCCCACCTTAAAAAAATATCGTTCTCAACATTTCCTTAGAGGATTTCGACACAGAATCATATTAAAGAAAATATGTATGATTAAAACTCAAATAAAATGAAAACTCATCAAAAATCATACAGTAATGCAGTTCATATTATCACATGTCATTCAATTATGCATGATATGCTATGTCATTCAATCATTCAAATAAATTTCTTAATAATAGAGCTTTCAGGTTGTTGTTGATCTTCTACATACTATAAGTTGTACACATGTGGAATCATTGGAGTAGGTGCAAATGGTCATGATGCAATAGTCTCCTTCTGACTACCACTAACATCTCTATCATCCACCCTATTTGTTAATATTTCACTATATGCTCTTGACCTAATAGTCCTCTATCCTATAGTATGTCTAGACTGTCCTGCAGCAACATCAACTCTTCCTCAAAATCCCCACTGAGGACAGTCTGCTAACTAATGTCCCTATTATCTATAGTGAAAACATTGCCATGTCAATAAGTAGCACTGACCTATATGTTATCGACTATAATGAATGCACTTGTTGTAGCTGCCAGATGATGCTACTGATACAAATCCCCTCAAATCAATATACTTACTTTTCTTGTCACCATCTCTCTCTCTCTCTCTCTCTCTCTCTCTCTCTCTCTCTCTCTCTACTTAGTTCATATCTACTCCTCCTACTAACATCATATATAGATCCCACCTCATATATCGATGTTTGTACTACCAAATCAATCTCTATCAATCTGGCCTGCTCCACCAACTCAGAAAATTCTTGAATTTATAGAGGCACTAATGGATATCTCAGCTCTCTGTTTAACCTTTACAGAAACCTATAGCCCTTTTATTTAGTGGTAGGGATCACGTGAGGGGCATACCTAACAAGAGCAGTAAGCTTGGCCTTATACTACATCAGTGTCTTATGTTCTTTCTCTAGCTTAATAAAAGCTTCCTACATCTATTATCTGGCTAACAGAGGTACAAACCACATCCTTAATACTGTAGTGAACTCATCCCAAGTGATATCAGCATTTATTATCCCTTGAAATTTCTCTCTGTTGTCCAATCCACCATCTCTATGCCTCCCCTTCAAATAGCAACATAGTTAATCATACTTTCTTGCTCTTTGTGCATTACATGTTGTCAAAATTTTTCTCTATCATCAATAACCAGTCTTCTGCAGCTTGAGGTCCTATAACTCCTTTGAATAATGGAGGCTTCAGCTTATGAAATATTTGTAAATACTTATCTCCCTCTTCTTCTTTGCTTCCAGCTGACTTACTCTAAGCTTCCCCCATTACCTGTGTTATAATAGTAGCCAACTGCATCATACTTTCTAATGGCACTAGAGGTGAAATTTTTTGCCTGCATAGTTTAGAATGATCCAAATAATACACACATGCAACTATATATGCAAAATAATGCACCTTATACTACCCATTCTATCTAACTCTCAATCAATTCCTATAGCTCTGATAACAATCAATTATTTCAATAACTAGTCTCTAATACCAATTATGATGTCCAAGAATCTAAATTGAAAGAATTATTCATTTATCTTTTAATAAATAACAACTAGAGCTATCTAATATCATTTATTAGCAATAAATAGAAAAACTATTCTATAATTTAAAACATCAATGTACATATCTATATTAAATCCTAAAAATTATATATAATACTTATGATCTATACAATCAAATCATAAGTATTATATCCTGAGTATAAAAAAAAATAAAAATAAACCAAACATGAAGAATTTTGACCAACCTCACACTCTTGCTCCCTTGCCCTAACCTAAAATCATTTGAATACATATAATGATCTTAAAAAGCCTAATAGGTCACCAAAACCTATAACTGAATTCAAAGTATGGCAAATGAGCAATATGCATGTCAATAGTCAAATTATAGTAATTACATTCATATGATCAATGAATTAGTAAAGAAATAGTAAAATTTATATGCATTTGTAATAAAATCTATAAAATAGTATGGAAACTTATAAAGAAGTAAACTAGTATGAGTGTCAAATCTCTAAAGAAATCATCGTATCTATAATATCAATCAGTAAAGAAATCATATTAAGCATCCAATCAAAACTTTAGTAAAGACTATTGAAATTGAATCAATACAGTAAAATTATATCAGAATGTACACCTACTATCCAGTTATTTTATATTATGTGCTCAGTATATCACATACTTAATATTAGTATAGTGAATCAATAATATCAAATATTATCAGTATTTATATCAGTAATAGTAATAATCTAATGGAAAGAGTAGTAGAATAATGCAATATTTGTAAATCCATACGATAATAATAATTATGTACAATAATAAGAATAATGCCTCAAAAATATGCATTTTAGTAGTCACAATAAATAAGTGAGATGTCATAGCTATCACAATGTTTTTCATTTTTTTTAGTATCAGTAAACCATTATCTTAATAAATAGAGTCAACACTCTTTGCTCATCAGCACATTAATTATCTCCTTATAACTCCTAATCAGTATCATGTGAATTAGTAGACGATAATACCAAACCACATTATTTAAAGGAAAGCCCGTCGGCCCACCATCCTGTACAGGTCAGTCAGACTCCAATTAATGGGTCAAACAATCTTTACTTATCTTTTACGCACATATTATTATCATAATATTATAACATCAATCTCAATCATACATCCACATTCATGTTTAATGCATTGTAACAAATAAAATATAATTGAGCTTAATTTAGAAAATGTCCAAAATGTCATAATGGAAGATAACAAGGAATCCTAATAGGCAAAAATGCATTTTTTTTAGAAAATTATCAAAATAATATGAATTATCAAAAAATGATGTTTTAAGATTTTTATTATACTACTCTACTATTTTAAACATTAAAATAAATTTTTGGGTGGACAAAAAGTGTTGTATTCTCAAAATCACATAGTAAAAAATCTCAAATAAATACTCAAAATGCTCATAATCATGATTTCTATATCATAAAAAAAGTTACGTGCATAATGTTTTGTCAATACAAAGTTATTCACAATTTTTGATAAAAAAATACAAATTTGATCAAAAAATATCAAAAACACAAAATCATTGAAATAAAAAATAGGATATGGATTGTTTATAGTGAGATAAACAAATCTCCTAACTGTATCAACAAACAAAAATCACATCGCGCCCTCCAAGTCTGAGTTTTCTTTTTCTCTCTCTGCTAAATTCTCTCTTAATATCACTTTTTTCTATGTTATCTGAACTCAAATGAGAAAAAGATATTTTAATAAAGTTCTTAAGTGCCATTAGGTATTTATAATAAAATATAATAATATACTATTTATTTAATATTTAATTAAATCAAAATTTAGTTTAAAATTTAAATAAATCATTTTGGTCTTCAAAAATTATAAAAAAATATCCATAAAATAAATCATAAAATAAACCAAACATGAAGAATTTTGACCAGCCTCATACTCCTGCTCCCCTGCCCTAACCTGAAATCATTTGACCACCTATAATGAGCTTAAAAAACCTAATAGGTCGCCAAAACCTATAACTGAATTCAAGGTATGACAAATGAGCAATATGCATGTCAATGGTCAAATTATAATAGTTACATTCATATGATCAATGTATCAGTAAAATTTATATGCATTAATAATAAAATCTATAAAATAGTATGGAAACTTATAAAGCAGTAAAATAGTATGAGTGTCAAATCTCTAAAGAAATCATATTAAGAATCCAATCAAAACTTTAGTAAAGACTATTAAAATTGAATCAATACAGTAAAATTATATCAGAATGTACACTTACTATCCAATTATTTTATATTATGTGCTCAGCATATCACATGCTTAATATTAGTATAGTGAATCAATAATATCAAATAGTATCAATATCTATATTAGTAATAGTAACAATCTAATGGAAGCAGTAGCAGAATAATGTAATAATAGTAAATCCATATGATAATAATAATTATGTATAATAATAAGATTAATGCCTCAAAAATATGCATTTTAGTAGTCACAATAAATAAGTGAGAAGTCTTAGTTATCACAGTGTTTTTTAGTTTTATTTCAGTATCAGTAAACAATTATCTTAGTAAATAGAGTCGACACTCTTTGCTCAATAGTACAGTAATCATCTCTTTATAACTTCTAATCAGTGTCATGTGAATTAGTAGATGATAATACCAAACCACATTATTTAAAGGAAAGCCCGTCAGCCCACTATCCTGTACATGTCAATCAGACTCCAACTAATTGATCAACCAATCTTTACTTATCTTTTACACACACATTATTATCATAATACTATAACAATAATCTCAATCATACATCCATATTCATTTTAAATGCATTGTAATAAATAAAACCTAAATGAGCTTAAATTAAAAAATGTGCAAAATGTCATAACAAAAGACAACAAGGAATCCTAATAGGCAAAAATGCAAATTTTTAGAAAATTAACAAAATAATAGGAATTATATAAAATGATTTTTTAAGATTTTTATTATACTACACTACTATTTTTTTAAATGTCAAAATAATTTTTGGGTGGAAAAGAAGTGTTGTATTCTCAAAAACACCTAATGAAAAATCTCAAATAAATATTCAAAATGCTCATAATCATGATTTTTATAACATATAAAAAGTTACGCGGATAATATTTTGTCAATACAAAGTTATTCACAATTTTTTGATCAAAAAATATAAATTTGATCAAAAAATATCAAAAACACAAAATCATTGAAATCAAAAATAGGATACGGATTCTTTATAATAAGATAAACAAATCTCTTAACTACATCAACGGACAAAAATCTCATCGTGCCCTCCAAATCTGAGTTGTTTTCTTCTCTCTCCTCTAAATTCTCTCTTAATATCACTTTTTTCTATGTTATTTGAACTCAAATGAGAAAAAGAGATTTTAATAAAGTTCTTAAGTGCCATTAGATATTTATCATAAAATATAATAATATACTATTTATTTAATATTTAATTAAATCAAAATTTAGTTTAAAATTTAAATAAATCATTTTGGTCTTCAAAAATTATAAAAAAATATCCATAAAATAAATCATTATATTTAAAAAATATTGATGAAATCAATTAGCAAATCAGACACTTGACGATCCTGAAATGCTCACATGTACCAATAGTACAAATTTCTTAAGGATTTTCATCAGTGTACAAAAATTATGAAAAACTTCATGTAAGTAAAATATTACAATCAAAATACCATGGAGAAGGTAATTTGTGATTTGGAGTTTTAATGACTCCAAAAAAATTAGGCAAAGTCAAAGTGCATGTTATTACATAATCTAAGGCTCTACACCAAGATCTAGGTCATTCATCATACACAACTCTTTAAACAAGCCAATAGAAGACACATAATCTCATGAAAATTATAGGAAAATAATTAAAAAATTATTGTAATGTTCCTTTATTGGAAAGTGGGCCATACCAACCAATGAGGCAAAAATATTCATAAATTATTTTATTTCAGAACCACTCCACTTACCTTATTTGGTAAATATGAGTTTTTGTATATTTACAGGCATTAAATTTTATTTTATTTTTTATTTTTTTGGTATTTCAATAATTCATCAATCAATATAACATTATTTATTTACTTTTAAGGCTTTTTAAAAATTTTTAGACTTTTAAAAGGCCTATAAAAAAGGACCTTATTTTATACCTTTTTATTATGGAATAAAATTTACTAGCTTGTACGAATTTCATATGGAAAAGCTTGGGGACTTCTTTAATCTTTGTTGAAGCTTTTTGTCAAATTAACCAAGCTTTGGGGTGTCATTAGTTATTTTGTCTCATACTTATTCCTCTTTCCCAACACAATTCTCATCTCCTTTATATAGCCTCAAGCCACCTAACATTGCTTAATCCCAACATTATGAATACTCTCTTAAATATTCCCCCATAACCCTAAAAAACTTCCATGAGGCTCAATTCCCTATTAAACCCTGATGTGCCCTTGCCCAAAATCTCAATATAGAGAGATAGTTTCTTGTTATGTCCAATAGGATTAAAAATAGTATAACTGTTTAACTAATAATTCAAATTCCAAAAAAAAATCACAATTCATTTTCTAACAACACAAACCTTTGATCATAAATTCCTCCCCATTTTTTCTCAATGGAAAACTTTCCTTTTGATAGCCTAAGAAATTTAACTTTAAATTTGACCAAACTAAGAATACCTATTGCACCACGACTCTATAGGGACACCAACTAACTTGCTATGTTCAACATAAATATCTCATAAACCTATATCAACAAGATTCTCATCCATAGATGCAAAACTCTATTTTACCATAAGTTTCTCTATCTATTCAGTTTCCATCATACATATGTTAACTTACACTTGAATTCCACATGCCTTCTTTCCAACTCTAAAAAAAAATAATAAAAAGTACAATAAGAATGTTTTTCATTAGAATAATCAATATTTTTTTTTGTGTTTAGTGCTTTAATTTTGACATAGAAATGCTAAAATTATCCTGATAATAATTGATAAAATTTTCATCTTGGGTTTACTGAAGTTGAGAATATATAATATTACTTTCACTTTTGTATGGAAATACATTCTATAATTATTTAATGTAAGGAGAATTTGTAAGATATGAGCTTTTATGTTAAGAAATATAACTTATATTTATATTTTTCAAGGGTGCTATGTATGCTCTAAAGGATGGAGCTTCCACATAAAAATTGAAGCAACCTAACTCAATTTGATGCACTTATTATGAAGTAAGGGCTGATTCGTAAAGATCAGTATTAAAGTATTGGTTAATATGTTTGAAACTTTTTTATATGTTATGAAAGAAATTTATTATAATTATTCTGATCCTGAGTTTCCATTTATGAATATTGTCACATGTGTTCAATAGATCATATATTTTTTATAAAAGTATGTTACATTTTTATGTGGCCCCAAGAGCTCTTCAAACTCTAATGTAACCTAATAAGGATGAAAACCTAATAATTTTAGAGTTTGATTATAGTAAATCAATGTCGGTGAATAGAAGTCATACTTAAAATAATTATGAGGACCTATGTTATCAAGGTGAAACTCTAATTCATGCTAGATAAGTCTAAACCTATCAATTTAGACATAGTTTCATAACATCTCATAAAAGAAGGTGAATGTTGATCTTTTTTGGATTCTACTCTTGATCAATCCTAACATAACATTTTCCTGGTATCTTGGTCATTTTCATTGGTTAGGGTTACCCAATGTCTTCTTGGTTTCCAAGGCCCATGGATCTACTTTATCCCTAAGCGAATCTCCCATAATGAGTTGACTTTTATCAATTAATAACTAAAGTTATCCTACAAAAAATATTCCTTTATAGTTGATGATTTGGCTATTTAATATGATCATCTCTACTTATATTGTTGTCCCTTATTATTTGTTGTTGTCTGAGGAAACCCACTGATGACATCTCATTTTTTACTAACTTTGATGTTCTTGAACTGAAATACATGTTGAGTAATACATTTTGTATCTTTGTCTGTATTCTTTCCCCTTTCATTCTAGGAGAAAACGGATACTAGAAAAGTAGCCCATCCCCTTCCAATTAGGACAACATGATAACCAAGATTGTTGATCCACCTTTTGTGACACAACTTTTATCGGTGCAATAGTAGAGCAAGCCACCTCCTCCTTCGTTATAACTTGATTACCAAAATCACTAAAAATATCTTAATGAAAACATTTAACGGTCTGCTCCCAATGACCTCGCTCTCTCAACCCCTTTATTATTTATGAAATGTTAACATCAACAGAAGAGTGTTTTAACTCAGTTTGCATACTTATATCCTATTGCAA
The DNA here is from genome assembly GCF_001605985.2 of Dendrobium catenatum. NCBI lineage: Eukaryota > Viridiplantae > Streptophyta > Magnoliopsida > Asparagales > Orchidaceae > Dendrobium > Dendrobium catenatum. Next base: position 39,097 of record NW_021386940.1, on the reverse strand, counting down.
TATTCAATATGTTTAATGGCACTTCATAATTAAGGATTTAAAATGGTAAATTTAAATAACATGAATAAATATTAGTATTCCAAAAGATATCAGAACTTTTTCAAAGATATGCATCTTCTATAATTTCATAGGGTTAATAAAGTACATTAGTTTCCAAAATAAAAGGAGTTATACTCTCATGCATATTTTCAAAGATACTCCATATTAGTACTTATACATATGTAGCAGATTATATTTAGTCTTAGGAACTATTTTTATAATTATGTTTATATTATTTATCAAAACATTAGTTTTATGAGCAGAATATGAAGTCATGTGAAGAATGATATGCATGTCCTGATGCCTACTTATAACTCTATTTTCAGTTATGCCTCCCATAGTCTAGCTTCAATAGGTAAAGGAGATCTTCTTGAATCCCCTTATAACTCTACTTCCATTTATGTATCTCTTAAACCTCTCACACCTGCATAAAGAAGATGGTGTCAGTAATTGAAATAGAATATAATATAGCAAAATAGAATAGAAAGTTGGGCCCACAAAATAGAGTTTACAATGCACTTTATCAGTCAATTACATAAGAATATCTATGATATGATCATAAATACATATGAAAAACTTTATAGAATTAACAAATACTCAAGATGCTAAGCAGGATCATAAATGCAGGTATACTACTGTATAGAGAATGATGCACATATATTTTTTCCAACCTTCACCCCTTAAATTAATAATCACAATTAAGCTTCAAAACATCATCTTGGGACTTTTTATGGATTATAATTGATCTCAGGATATCAACTCTTAATAGAAGAATATTAAAAAATGGACAAAAGTAAAATCAACTAGTGAAAGCTTCATTTCTTGTAGTAAAAATGTTTAAAATATAGCATTTTATGACATGATAAAAGTTACAAAGTGAAACATTAGTTATACTCATTATAATTCATTTTTGCTCATCATCTTTCATAGAAAGCCTGAATTGAAATTAGAAATAAGCTATTTGGAGCCTATCTCAAGCATAATGATTCTCTTAACTGGCTCGAAGGATGAATCCTAAGCTACGACCTCTGAATTTCCTCTCTCCTCTTCCACTCCTCTTGTCTCCTTCTTCTCTTCTCCAATAGAGAATCTAAATGGAGGTGGGATGAAATCAATTTGGATATTTGCCATGATAGGTCACTTCCACAATTCCACTTTGCTTAAAAGAATATTCTAAATGCTATATACTAAAAGTTTAATGTTGTAGTAGTGACATGAAGTATTACGGGAGTGACATCCAGCACTGTAGTGCTTCCTTTAATTCCTTTCCTAATGTTATTATTCCAATAATAACAGTGACATAGTGCTCTAAGATTATTTTGGCTACTTATTATTTACCTTGAAATGATTAGATATTATTTCATTTATTATAAATAATGTTTATTCTTTTCTATCTAGTAAAAAAATTATGTGTTAGAGGTGCATTAATTTACATACATTCATGAATGTAGTTATAATCTTTATTGCATTTTTTATTACTTTTTTATGTTGTTGGGCCTTCTTTAGGCACATACTTATGAATGATAAATATGATTTACTATTAGATGAATACAATTTGATGTTTATACTTATAATATTTAAAATCATTACTAGTTAATAATGATAAATATACAAGTAATATTAAGCACAAATATAAGAATAAGAATGTGAAAAGGGTGAGATGATTCAAACTATTATTATCTTTAACCTTAATATATGTCTTATTTTTATAGAAGCAATGAAAAATTGTAGATGATCAAACCTATAAGAGATTTATGATAATTGGTAGTGAAATGAGGATAAGTTGAGGTTAGCCTTATAACTAGTTTATCAATCTTATGATCTTATTCCTTTCTTAGAAGTCCTTATCCATGGGATGTGAACTCATAAACTTGGTGCTATAAGCACATAAGAAGAGTAAAAGACCTAAGAAAATTTGTTATGTAACAATTAAGTGCTTACTATTACAAGAAACTAACTCCAAATTTAAAATTACCCTCAAATTTGTATCTAACATCATTACTATGTCTAGAATAATACCTATCATCATTAACATAACTATCATAATTGTTATACTTACTAGAAATCCTAATAACATAAAATCCATTAATAGGCCATGGAATAAGAAACGACCTAATACTATCAATAATTCTAATGGTATGGAATCCTCTCATAGTTTATAATATAACAAACGGTCTAATACATATAGGCACATAATCCAACAATATGAATAAAGAACACACACACACACACACGCTCACACATATTAGGTTCTTAAAATATACTTTAAGACTATAAAGATGATGAATATGATGATCCCTTAAATCAGCACTTCTGGCTTCAAAGGATTCTCATCCAAGGAATAAAAATTTAGATAATATTATAACAATTATAGGCTCAACTTATATAACTCATCGAATGTAAGCCATGAATTCTCAATTGGAGAAAAATATTTCCAATGAATCAAGAACTTTTGGATGCTTCCAACAAAAGTGGTGATGTTCTAATCCTCAAAAATTTGGCCTGAATGGTGAGATCTTAAATAATGAGATGTTAAAAGAGGTTAATAAATGAATGTTAATATGCATGATAATACTATTTATAATAGGAACATTGATATATAAGGCTTATCAATGATAAAATTTTTTAAATCTAAAATAATGTATACTAGACAGATATGAGCATCCATTAGAAAATTTATTTCATAAGCATTATCATTTATCTTCATCAAAACTTTATAAGTATTAAATTTTCTTTTGGTCAACCTTTTAAGAGGAGCTAAAAATTTGTATGGTATAACTTTAACTAAAGCCATAAATCTCATATTAAATTTTACATATGATATATATGCATCAACATTAATTTTATAATTATCACAAATGAAAGTAATTTATTGTTGAATTTCTTGATATAAGTCATGCATAAATTATACAAATTAGGAAATCAATGTGCTAGACCTACATAAAACAAGTAAGCTAATGTGATCAATTGGCTTTCTTGGTTTGTACCTATGGGAAAATAAAATAATATTGATTAGTTGTTCTTTCCTACTTTTTTGATTGGATACTATATTGAGAAATTGACTATCTCAAGAGAAAAACATAGTATTCTATAATGGATTCCAAGCCAAAAATAGGGTCTTAGAAAATATCATTTCTGTGATCAAACAAAAACTAAGGAATAGCATGTCATCTTAAGAGATGAGCATAATATTCTATGAAAGGTATTTTGAAATTGTTCCATTCTTGTAATCAAATACAACCAAGATAATAATATACAATCTTGAGAATCAAACATAATATCATACAAAAGATTTTAAAATAATTATGAATATTGAAATGTGCTCCATGTCTATAATCAAATACAACAAAGAAAATATCACATCATCTAGAGAGATTAAAATGAAATTCTATAAAAGTATTTAATGATAAAAATTTGTTTTAGAAGGGTTATCTTCATTCTAAGAGATTTTTCCCCTACTTTCTGAGAATAAGTTAGGATTTCTTTTAATATAGAGTTACCAATTCCATATAAAGGCAATCTCTTATGTTTAATTATATTTTAAGAAAGTGGTTATTAAGAAAATTCTCTGTTAAAGAAGTGACTCATAGGAATTTCCAAAGGGATAACTCAATGTTGAGTAATTCTTCTCAAGTCAAAGGACAAAAAATAGAGGGCATTAAATTATGAGAAACTCAAAATTAACCCCAGTCTATCATATAGTGGTCTATATAGATTAAAATTGAAATTTAGTTCTTAAGTTAGAATTTTTTTAGAATTGTGGTAATTTATTTCTGAAGGATGAGGAATTATGATGATAAGTCTTCCTTAAAACTTAGATCTAAAATGAATCACTACAGAGTAGTGACTCGAACCTAGTTTAATAAAGTGTAAAGTAAGAAAATGGATCGTATGTCTTTGACTCTTAATAAGAGTTTAAGAAGGCTTGAATCTTCTAGATTTATAATTCTGCGTGGATAGAACTACCATCTAGACTTCTCCTAATCATTTTGAAACTACGATCCTAGTCTTAAAGACTATTTTTATTTAGAATTTAGAGTATGGGCTGACATCTAAGAAATCATAAATGGCCCATGTTCATGAATGGTGAATATATTTCTAAAGAAAAATGTTATTAAATTAAAAAATTTTAATTGATTTCTAGTGTGTTGCATAGTAATTGACTCTATAAAATAATCATAATGTAAAGTTTTTACAAAAATGCTTAGAAAATAGGTTTTATCCTAAAAGAGCATAACTCCTCTGAGACAGAACTATACCCTAATAGATTAGGTTGTCTACTTCTACCCATAGGCAAGAAGGTGTGTAAATAGGGGAAAAGAATATCTCAATTTGCATTATGATACCCCAACAAAATCCTAGCTTACATTTAAATTGATTATCTTGTTATATATTTTAATCCTAATTTTTATTATTTATTTGTGAGTAAAAAACTTTTATTCCTAAGATCCAAAGTGTAAATCCAACCAAATAGTACATGCAAAGAAGAAACTTTGTTAAAATAGGAGTTTCTAGTGCTTACAAAAAGTAAAAACATTGTATGGAAAATGAATAAAGAAAGTGTAATGTCCAATGTGGCAACTACCATATAATAGAAACCAGGGTCTATAATTAAATAAAGGTAGCCAAGCTCCACTACTAATAAATTGGATTTATACTCATATGTAAGATGCATGCATTTTTATAAAGAAATAGGGTTTTTTATTAGTTTTTAAGTCTCCTTGTTATTGATCATCCTTCATAAAGATTTCAAAAAGAAAGAAATCTCTAAAAAGAAGAGTAGGAGATTTCTTTATTTTTGGTTCCTTTATCCTTGGATAAATAAACCAATTCAAAAGGCTTTCATAACTCTTTATTAAATTACATTTTAAAATATAAAAAGACACTATATACTCCTTGCATATTTGGTATGAAAGCAAGTATATCAATAAAAGTAAACATCATATATAGTGTCTCAAAGACACTTGCTCACATTTGAACAACCCATATATAGGCCATACTTTTAATAATTAGGGGTATAAGTTAATTTAAGAACCTGCATTAAAATTATGTTAACTTTGTTATTAAACATTTTAGCACTCCCTCCCTTTCATTATCTTACATAAGCATGACCACCTGCATAATATCTGGTTAGTGGTAAATCATCCAAATCATTCTTAACCTTGGATAACATAAAGGACCATCACAGAACCACATATTCATCACAAAGATAAAGATAACAAAATAAAACATCCATCCGCACAAAACAGTATCACACACATCCACTAGAATAATAAATTATTCACAACATAAAAAATAAACTTCAATAAGTATTTCATTCAAACAACAATCCTAACCTAAAGCTATAATTGCTTTCCCTACCAAATAATCTATAGTGTGTGCTAAGATGTGTGGCTTAGTGATCCTATTATGTTTTATAGTTTCATTTTTTAAAATGTTTTTATTATTGAATGTGGTCTAAAGGCACTTTATTTAAGTTTAAGTTGAAATGTATTAATCATTTTATAATAATTTCATTTGGGCTTTAATATCTATATTATAATTTAAGTTCTCATTAATATGTTAGCTCATGAATTCAAAGTGTAATGAAACTATGGAACTAATAAATCCTAAACACAAAATGACATGTAAATGCTTTACCCAAAGAGGCAAGGAAAGTACATAGGTAAGGTCTATTTATATTAGTTTGATTAATTAAGAATTCGATATCTTAAGGTGTGCTACAAGTATGTAGAGATTATGCTAAGTAATTTATTATGAATACACCCATGAATTATAGTTTATTCCTTTTTAATATAATCTACAAACCATTGTGATTTTCTCTTAATATTAATATGTGGGATGGAAATAAAGTTAATTTAATTTCATTATTCAAATATATTCATAAATTAAAAGAGTATATATCAATATAAGTTGAGTTCCTTTATTTGATTTTTTATCAGAATCATTTCAGTATTGCTTTGAACATGCTTAGGTTTGGAGTGATTCTTTAGGTATTCAACTTTTTCGTGATCATAATCCAATACAATTTAATTAACATTTTCGTGATTTTTAGAAAATTATTTATAAATTTTTAAAATTCATTTGAAGGATTAATATTTTTATGTATTAAGGAAAGTGGAATTGAAATTAGGTAGACTAAATGAACTCCAAACATGATGAAATTTCAAATATAGGTCATAGATGACCTAAATTGAGATCTCTCAAAATTTGAAGCCATTCAAAATTATATTAGGTTTTTAATGATTTTTCATAATTTAGGTTTGAAATATTATTGAGGTGCTTATTAAATTAAGTTAGGTACTTAATTAGGTTTTTGATTAATTTCCTTATTTATAAAGTTCATCAAGAATATAGTGTTATTTAGTTTTAGATTTTGTGAATATTTTAAAATTAATTACAAAATGTCAAAGTTTATAGGTTAATTATGGCTCCTAAATTAGGTTGATTTTATGGTTTGCTAATTAGATGGCCAAATGGATTCAAATCTCCACAAGTATTTATACCTTAGGATCATATGGATACAGTTTGAATGAATTTGGATGAGGGGTTAATTTTCTACATTTTTCTAAGATGTGTAATAAAAAACAATAAGTGAATCTTCTAGGGGAAACCCTGGCTTAGGTTAGGGTTAAATTCGTTGCTATATAAACCAAGTTTCCACATAAAAATTATACACAAAACCCCTATGGATTTTAAGTTATGAAACTTTGAAATTCTCAGTAAAAATGGTGACCTAGAGTTTTAAAATGTTATAGAGGCCAAAATGAAAGTTCAATAATTGGCTATGAAACCAACTAACTATGAAAAGGGCATGGCAAAAGGGGGGGAGGGGGGTGCGGGTTGTGAATTGGTTATTTAAAAATTTCTTCAAAAACCTTTTAAATTAAAAACAAAATTTTCATTTCATGTGGAAGCATTTGAATTAAAAAAAAAAAAAAAAACATCAACTAACTACATAACTCAAAATAAGTTCATTTTTTTATTTTTGAATTTTGTAGAAAATAAAAAAAATTAATACATATAAATCACAATTAAGAAAAGTAAACTTTATCATATATATATAGATTCGTCGAGTCCTCCTTAGTCTAGCAGAGTCACCGACGATCTTTTGTCCTAAAGCATTTCTTTCATAGAACTTCTCTTAAGAGACACACCAACTCAACCAGAAAACCTTCGATGTTGGGCAACTAGAGAAACCATATAAAAACCTCTATCACACTCCCTTGAAACCCTCAAGGATCATTAACCTCCCACACAACCTCACCCTTTCTCTCTCACCTTTGCATAATACTCTCAAAGATTTTATAAAGAGGGCTCTAAAAAAACCCTAATTTTAATTATGTCACTTATGTTCACATAGTATAATGCATATCATACATTACAATTAGTTCATTCTCTATTGTAAGATCCAAGATCATCCAATATAATAAGTTCAATCAAATAGTAGTTCATATTGGATGAACCACATGATGATTAATTATCATCCAGAAGGTCACTTTATCGATTGTCCAGTATAATTAAGATTGAATTATATGATCATCAATCTCAATTAATCCTGATTTGATTGCTTAATTATAGGGATTAAATCAGGCAAGATTTATAAACATCATACATGATAAACTATTTCATATAGTATGATTAGAACATATCTTAAAATTCAAATTATTGCCTGATTTAAATAATAAGGGATACCAAATGTAGCTCATCATCATGTATGATATTGTGGTTATATGGTACAGCTAATTATAACCCATCAAAAATTTATCACATTTAATTAGAAATTTTAGTTATGTTCTAATTGAACTAATCATATAGTATGAACAAGATCATCTAATATGATCTTTAAAAAAAAATAAAATTTTTAACTATAATCTCCCTTATGTGTGTGCATGGTTGCTAGGCTAACATACACCTATTACAAAAATAGACTCAAGAAAATAAATACATACTCTTTCAAAAAGTAACTAGCCAACATATGGGGGTTGTGGAATAACCAATAGAATTGTAAAATGATTTAGGGCTCTATCAATCCCTAACAATGCTTAGGTTTTCTTTTATATAATAAATTATAAAAGCCCCACTTAATACAGGTAAGTATACATGTCAAATCAAGTCAGATAGTGATAGAGTAGAGTATCGATCCCACGAAGAAGATATGCTCGCTTGCAAACACTTATATTGTCTACTAAATTTACAACAATTATCATAATAGATAAAAATAGATGTGTGGTGATTCAATCACTTAAATAAAATTAAATTTACAACTATAACTCATACTAATTCAATATTTCTAGTTATACTTACTTCCCTCTATTAAGGCCCCACATAATACCTAATTTTAAATATACATATGGCCACTATGTGCATTAAATTATGATATGGTAATATTAAAAATATATTTTTAATCATTTAATGAAAAAGAGAATTCATTAGTACTACATATGATACTTACATCATCAACACAAAACTATAGAATTTGGCTTGATATGGAGTAGAATTAAAACAAACTCATTTTTATTAATAACATGATGGAAAGAAAATAAAAGAGATATATACCACAAGAATGGTTCAATGGATCTCCCCTATACTCCTTTTTACTTATAGAATTACTCAAACATAAGCCAAACACTCTAATGATGGTATTAAGTACTTCTTTAAATTCTCTTAGCTGCATCATAAGAGAGTTTTAGAGAAGCACTATGAATTATACTAAAATTATCTAAGTGAATGAACTCTCCTACAAATATAACACAATGATTATTTATAAAAAAATATAAAGTAGGCATCTGGTGTTACGTCGCAAGAAAGATCATCATCGCTACACCCAACAAATGAGCTAATGTTATTGTACTGATTTTCTTATTTCACCATGCACTTACTGATGTGGATCAATTACTTAGTGAATAATTGCAACATTTTACTAGCAGATCATGTCCTTGGGATGTTACAACTTCCACACCACTATGCTACTATATTTTGAATGTTATGACATTAGAAGGATAATTTTAGAAAAGAGGAATTATATATTGTGCTATTATAACACTAGGTGACAAAAATATGGCACTGCAAAGCTGACATCTTAACATTGCGGTGCTGCTAGATAGAGAAGTCGACGCCATAATTTTCTATATGTAGTGCTCTAACGGTGCTCTTGAAGGTGCAGCGGCGTTGATTTGTATAACGTTAAAAAATTGGAAAATATTATGAATTTTGTGTCTTTCTTTATATTTTTCATGCACATCATAATTAAAAAACATATTTTTATTAAAAATATAACACATAAAATGCATAGAATTTATACTTATCACCAACACAATATTTTTCTTGAGTTATTCTTCTTTGATGGTACTTTATGTATATTGAACTAGAAATGTTAGTAGTGCATAATACACACACACACACACACACACACACACACACACACACACAAGTAGAATAGGAATGTCAAGTAAATAAAGTTTGTAATTTTATTTTTCACTATTTTTTATTTGTTGAGTCTGGCCACATAAGAGTGTATGCAATTGGGTGATCGTGCACACACGCATTGAGGGGGAGTGAGACAAATTTTAAAAGTTAAATTTTGTTGTACTAATCGAATTGGACGTCATACAATCATGATGTATGATTATAATATAAAGAACAGGTTAAACATCTAATTAAAAAATTTATTTCTGTGAACTAATAGGACTGTATATCTTGCTTGTACTGTATGATTCATTATAATTTAAAAACCCTAGCTGCTAGATGAATTAAGTAAGATTTTTAAAATTCAAGTGGTATTAGAGCTGGTTTCTAAAATAAGGTTTTAGAAATATTTTTAAAAACCGATCAATGGCTCATTTTGGTTTGCTTCAGATTGGACATGGCTACAGAGTTTTGTTTTCTACTAGATAAGAAAACTAAAGACTATCCTACAAATTGGTAAGCTTTAGATGTTCTTTTCTTTTCTACTTTACACCCAACAAAATTTAAATATAAATATGCTATAAGGTCTAATATGGAGCTATTTCTAAGATATCATATGCCTAAGTTTTGGTTGCCAATAAGATATCTAAGAATTTTCTTAATAGCAATTATGCGAGATTCCTTAAGATTAGCTTAAAACCTAACAAATAAAAACACTAAATTTGATGTCTAGTATACTAAAAGTCAGGTAGAGTATTGATCTTATAATTCCTTTATATTTCTTTTGGTTAATGTATTTTCCATATATATCCTTGGCTAACTGTATGGTCGGGCTCATAGGTGCATTCATACTCTAACTACTTCCAATATCAAATTTCTTTAAAATTTCTTTAATATATTTTATTAAAGGAAGATTCCATCTTCTCTTTGTTTCACATTAAACCCAAAAAAGTAAGTCAACTCACCCATCATGCTCATTTCAAACTCCCTACATAAATTATCATTTATAGATCTAAGGATTATATCATCAACATAAATTTATACTATGAGTATATACTCTCCAACTTTCTTAAGAAACAAGGTGTCAACACTACCCTTAACAAATGATTTTTCTAAAAAATATTTGTTAAACCTATTGTATTATTCCCTATTTGCTTACTTCAACCCATATAGTATTTTCTTAAGCTTGTAAAAATGTTTTTTTATTTTTCTTTTATTTATTTTTTTTTTTTTGAAGAAAAAGCATCAAATTGCATTAAAAAAGAAAAGAAGACCAAACTAAGGACTCACTATAATAGATTCCTCCTTTAACATGGACATAAAAAGAGGAGGAACCTTATTCTTGATGACATCATTCCAAATAAAGAAACTCATAATACCATAGTTAGCACATAATCCACTAACTTATTACACTTTCTATTAACACAATTAAAAATAATTTGATCAAATCCATCAAATAAATGAACATCTTCATACCTTGAAGCTCCATTTTGTTTGGTCTTTTGCAAGAACTTCATAACATTAGCATTGTCTCCTTCAATTATAATTCCCTTGTATTTAAACATCCAATCTTTGTTCACCTCCTTGATTGGTTGAGTAGCCAAAAGCTCCAAAGTAGATATATCCCAGTGAACATACGGTTTACCAAAAGCCAAGAGAAATATACCTTTGTGATCATGAAATACCCTCCAATTCCAGCTTTATAAGAAGGTAATAAGGCTGCATCCACATTCACTTTTAGCCAATCGGGTGGAGGGGATACCAATGTATATTGGACAGCCTTGAAGACTGATTAGCATCCCATATACCCAAGAATTTACTAGTTCCTTGAGCAGAAAATGAGGAATAGCTCATTGCATTAGCACCAATAATCAAAGAGCTATCTTCTCTCCCATTATGAATCAACATGTTCCTTGATTTCCAAGTTAAAAACACCACATTACAGTACAGATTGATCATGAAAGAACTTTGTTTAGACATCCAACTATAGCAATGCATCAAGGATTCAAATACGAGAACTTGAAAACCCTATTTATCAATTTGATGTATAACTTCCTTCAGCTTTATACACCTAGCAGCAACATGATCTCTATCTTCTATTTCTATACAGCTTCTCGAGCATTGGCTACACCTTTGCAATCTTCTATATTCCAAAAACTTGTTAGTAGGAAGACCATCATTAAAAATTCTCCACCATAAAGTCTACACTCTTGCGTTCAATTTTCCATTTTTAATCTAACTCCAAAACTGCTTGTGCTCGGTTTGATTAACCGAACTATCAAAGACCATTGAAGAAATTGATTTTCCATTTAATCGATACAGCAGCTCCATCTTGTCTTCGTCTATTTCAGAGTTAATCTTAATTTGAGAAATTAAGTTAACAAGTTCACCTCCCATTTGATTGCTATTAGCTTCCACATTCCATCTTCCATCAAATGTAGTTTGAAATAGAAAAATTGTTTCCATAGTGTGGAACAACAAAAGTTGGCCATTTGCTAATGCTTTTGTTTAGAATCCATGTATCATTAAATACATTAATATCTACACCATTGGCAACATTCCATCTAACTATGGGCCTTAGAGATTTACCTCCATCTAAGATGATCTTCCAAGCAGAAGATCTTGTCCTCCACATAACTCCATCTTCCAGTACATTTCCATATTTCGGGTAGAAGACTTTACGTAGAAAAGAATCCTTATTTATCATGTACCTCAAAGCTGATTTATCTCTTAAAGGTCCTACTTTACTTAAATAAGAGTGAATCCCTCTTCCTCCACAATTCAGCGGTAGGCACATGACATTCCAATTGACATAATGGATTCCATGTCTACCATTAGATTTGTCCCAAATAAAATTTTTGCGGCACCATAGAATTGGTAAAATGAAAGATGGTGAAAGATAATAATATTGTTTTTGTCAACAAAATCATTTCCGCCAATGAAATCAGCCTTCCTCCCCAAATATTTGTCATCTTCAATGACTTATAAATAATGAACTATAAATCTTCTTTTACTAGTCTTATCGTGGCTAATTTGACTCCAAGATAAGACAATTCCTTAGTTGTTTTGAACCCCATGATCCGAGCAATTAACTTCTTCTTTCTTCTACCAATTACCCTCTTTCCAAAAATCATACAAGATTTGTTGAAGTTAATTCTTAAACCTGACCATCCGCAAAAACTTTCCAAAACAGATTTTACTTCCTTGACTACCTTCATGTTGGTTTTCGAGAAGATAATCTCATCATCTGCATACAACAAATGGGATATTATGGGAACTTTAGAGCACAACTGAACTCCAATAGTGTCCTCTCTTTGTTTCAATGCATTGGATAGCAATTGTGCACAAAGAATAAATAGAAATGGAGACAAGGGACATCCTTGTCGAAAGCTGCTTTTCCCCTCTATCCAATCAGACAAATTGTCAGTGATTAAAATAGAGAATTTTGAGTCTTGAACACATCCCAAAATTAGACTAGAAAATTTAGAAGGAAATCCAAAATACTCTAAGGCTTTCCTCAAAGTTGGCCATCCCATCGAATCATAAGCCTACTCCATGTCTATTTTGAAAGAAACTAAACCCTTTAAAGATCAAGAATGCTTGAATTTATGCATAACCTCTTAAGCAATCAACACATGATCTAATAGAGATCTTCCTCTCAAGAAAGTCGCTTGCTCTTTAGATATCAATTTAGGAATGATAGAAGACATCCTATTCAAAATTACTTTTGCCGCCACTTTATAAACAGTATTACATAAGCTTATAGGTCTAAAGTTAGAAGGGACCAAAGGGTTACTGACTTTGGGAATAAGCACAATAATAGTTTCCTTCCAATTTGAGTCCATAACCAAAGACTCAAAAAAAGCATTAATAGCATTCCATAAATCAAACTTAATTATCTCCCAATAAGCTTTAAAGAAAGAAAAGGTAATACCATCATTACCTGGAGATATATTGTTTCCACTGTGCTTGATCACTTCCTCCAATTCTTCCATAGTGAATGCTTTATTAAAAAATTCTCTATCTCCATCATCTAGAGAACTCCACGGTCTAGGCCAATCTTCAAGCTTGCATTATCCATTTATCCATTTCTCTTTGAAATAACTAATCAGCACATTCTCTATATGATGCTGATCCTCCATAATATCACGGTTTCCATTTTTTTATTTTTTCTATATAATTTGAATTCCTTCTTGCCGATGCAAAAGAATGAAAAAACTTTGAATTTTGGTCTCCCTCCATCATTCACTTCACCTTTTCTCTTTGTCTCCACCATGTCTCGAACCTAGCAAGAGTAGAGTTCAGCTCCCCCACCTTCACTTTAAGTAACCAACATTCATCTTCCAAGAGATTTCCTTCATTTTCCTCTTTCATTTGAAGTTCCTCTATTTGTTTCAATAACTCACTTTTCAAAGAGAATAAACTTTTCATTTTTGCTTTACTCCAATAAAATAAAGCCTTTAAGGTCTTCTTCATTTTTGTAAACATGATTGGGAAATGAAAAATTCTAAAATCTCGGGGGTAAGCATCCTATTTTATAAAACATTCAAAAAAATACTTTTAACATCCATTTGATATAACTTGAAACCTATAAAATAAATGTTAAACTCTTATGACCTCTAACATAGCTACTGTGGTAAAAGTCTCATAAAAATTCTTGCCTTCTGCTGGATTATACCACTTAGCTATTAATATTTCTTTATTTCTAACTATTGATCAAGATTCATTCAACTTATTCTTAAAAACTCATCTGGTACCAACTACACTCTGATCAGCGGGTTTACTAACCAATGCCTATACATAATTTTTAATGAATTGATTAAGTTCTTATGGCATAGCCAAAAATCCATAATTCATCACTTATGGCATGATCTATAATAGTTAGTTTTATCATTAAAATGAATGAAGTATGGATAAGCTCTTTCCAAAATCATAGGCTTGGTCATATGAGTAAAAAAGTTAGCATTCACTTCTTATTAGAAGAAAACTTCCTAGTTTAAAATTTATATATCTACTTTTTATGAAGATTGTGTATATGGTAAGCAATAGAAAGTGAACTACTCAAAGACTAGTTCAAAGGTAAAGTCAAAGAATTTGGAGTTAGTGCATACTAATGTATGGGGTCTAAGTATAGTTTCTTCTATATATATTTTTATACTTTATCACTTCTATCTATGATCACAATAAAAAGATATGTGTATACTTCTTAAAACACAGGTTAGATATGTTTAATGTTTTTCAAGAAGTGGAAGGCCATGGTTTAGAAGGAGATAGATTTAAAGCTGGAATGTCTCATATCAGATAATACCATAGTACAATAGTGTTGCATAACACATGAATAGAACTATAACTGAGTGTGTCAAGTATGAGGCTGCATGTTGGTATACCCAAATAGTTTTAGATATAGATAGTTTGAATAATATTATTTATCTAATCAATCGTAGACCATCAATTCCTTTAAACTAGGAGTTACCTGAGAAAGCTTGGATTGGTAAGGCTGCAAGTTTATGACACCTATGGATTATTCATTCTATGTTTATGCTGATGCATGATCTAGGAGTAAGCTTGATCTAAAATCTATAAAGTGTATATTCATTGAATATGGCTCAAATGAATTTCACTATACATTTTGGGATTATCATAATCAAAATATTATTAAGAGTAAGTATATTACATTTAATAAAAATGAAATATACAAGGATAGAAAGAGACACTTGGAGATTCTTCCAAATATGTTGAGATATAGGATGATGATAACCAAATAGATAAAGATAGAAGGCATGCTCAAGTTGATGAAGTACAAAGAATTCCTTAAAACACCTATTATTGAAGTTAGGAAATTAATCAGAACTAGTACAAAGATGTTCTCTTTTCTTATACTATTTATTACTGATAGATGGTGGTGAACTAGAGTGTTATAATAAGGCCATTCAAGTTGATGATTTATAGAAGTGGGAGCAAGTCATGGATGATGAGATGCATTTACTTGAGTTGAATCAAACTTTGGACTTAAAAGGGCTACTATATTGTAAGAAAGCACTGTAGAATAAGTATGTTTACAGGTTGAAAAAGAACCTGATGATAGAAAGCTATACACGGCAAAGCTTATAGTTAAAGATTTTTAACAAATAGATGAGTGGACTACCCTGAAATTTTATTTCTAATGGTAAAGATGATTACAGTCAGAGTTATACTAAGCATAGTAACAATGAAGAATTTATATCTAGAGAAGATAGATGAAAAGATAGCATTTCTTCATGGTGATATTGAAGAAGAGTTGTACATGGTATAACCTTAGGGATATGTGATCACATGTAAAAATATATATTGTGTGTAGGCTCAAAAGGAGCCTTTATGGCCAAAAAAGGCACCAAAATGGTGATAAATGAGATTTGATAGGTTTATATCAAATAATAGGTACATGAAGTGCCAAGCATATCACTATTATTTTTTAAAATATTTTGATATTATTATATTATTCTATTTTTGTGTGTAGATGATATGCTGACTACATGGTCAAATATAAAAAAGATAAGATGTCTAAAGGAGTAGTTATCAAAAGAGTTTGAAATGAAAGATTAGAGTCCAATAAAAAAAATTCTTGATATGAGAATCAACAGTAATAGGAGTGTAGGTATAATAAAGTTATCTCAAGTTGAGTATGCTGATAAGGTGTTGTAGAGATTCAACATGAGTGAAGCAAAGCCAATTTACATTCCATTGGGTAATCATTTTCAACTATCCAAGGAATAATTACATATATCTAAAGTAGAGAAAGAATAGATTGAGAGGACTCTATATGCTTCAATAGTTGGAAGTGTTATGTATGTTATGATCTGTATGAGACTAGATACAATAATGTAGTGTGAGTAGTGTGAGTAGTTAGCAGATTTATGAGTAACCTAGACAAACTTAATTGGGAGGCAATTAAGTTGATTCTCTGGAACTTGAGAAGAAAAATTGAGGAAGCTCTTTTCTTTGGAGATACAAGGATTGATCTAAAGGGGTATGTATATTCTAGTCTTACTAGCAATCTTAACGGTAGGAGAAGCACATCTGGTTATATCTTCACTTTGAAAAAGATTAAAGTTAGTTGGGTTTTCAAGTTACAGAAGATTATTACACTTTCAACCACAAAAGTGAAAGTTCATGAGGGTTGTTAAACCTTTATGTACTAGCCTGTGTCTAACCAAGAGGGGGAGGGTGAATTGGTCATTAAAAATTTTCTTAAGGAAAGAAAAAAGTCTTTTGAAATCTTTTTGAATATTTTAAAACAAATAATTTGTGTGGAAGCAAAACTAATTCATAATTGCAAAAAACTAAGATTTCAAACATAGAACCAATCACAGAAAAATGCAAAAAATTAAATGCAGAAAAGTAAATAGAAAGAACACAGCAGATTTATAGTTGTTTGGTCAACTTGACCTACACCCACTACCTGTAACCTCCTTTCCAGGTATTGCACTAAAAAGTAGTGTTTCTCCTTTTGCCCCTACAATAAGGCATAGAAGCCCTTACAAAATCTTTTCAACGACCCGATGAGGTAGAGTACCTTGAATCTTTTTACTCCCTCCTTGAGTAGGCATAAAACATGGAAATTCTTTTGCTCACTCCTAGAGTAGGAAGAGAACCTTGGAATCCTTTTACTCCCTACTAAAGTAGTTAGAGAACCTTGGATTTGATGTTGATGAGAGTCTCCCCAGAGCCACCAAGGAACTAAGGTAAAAGCTCTACGAAGATGGTGGAGAAATCTTTGTGAATCTCTCATAACTCCCACTCATAATGATCTCTCTCTCTCTCTCAAAGCTCTCATCTCTTCCTTCTCTAAGCACTCTCTTAGATCAACCCAACAACAAAAGATTAACTCAATAATAATGTGAGAGCTTAAATAGAGAGCCTCCAAAAAAAGCCCTAATTTTTAATAATGCACTTTGATCGTCTAATAAGATAATACTATCATCATGTACGATTAGTTCAAAAATATCAATGCAGCCAGTAAAAATTGCATTGCCCCGTACGATTAGTTTAAGAGAAATAGTCGGATCATCCCGGACAATTAGAATATCATCTTGGACGATTAGTATAAAACTAGTGAACTTCATCTAGCATGATACTCGACGACGCCTTATCATCCCATGCACTTCTCTATTATTTTGTATGAGGGGTTAATCTTCCTAAATGATTAGCTAAAAAAAATTATGGTATTCGTCTGATACGATAGGTAGCGATCCCTTATCATCCCATACACATTCTCTATCATCATTGATCATCCTATATGATCGGATCAAATTAAATTTTATTATAACTGCTCTCCTAATCACTGGATTAATTTAGGCTTGATTGTCATCTATCATCGAGGATGATGCAAATCATCTTGTATGATAGGTATAAATTTTGAAAATTAAAAATAATGTCTAAATTGTGATTGGCGATTATTTTTCATAATATGAACTGATCATCCTATGTGATATAAATCATATAGCATGATTAGTTTAATCACTCTTAATTATCAAGGATGCCTTAATTAGGTTTTTTTTTATTTTTAACTAATTATCCTGCACGATTAAATCAAAAACTAGAAATTTTCTCTAACTCACCAACCCACTCCCTTGAGTGTGTTTGCAAGATTACTTCGCTTGTGGTCCACCAAATACATGACTTAACTAAAAAAAGATAAAAAATACATTAAAATTGAAATTACAATTAAACATAACCCTAATCTACCCTATCAAACTGATTTGCATTGTAAGGGAACTTATGGACCTGAAAGGTTAGTAAGCAGGGCAAGCAAAAAAGATATGTAGTAATAGCGATAGAAAAGAAATAATAATATTTGTCATCAACAAAATCAAAATACTTAGGCCTAGATTTGCAACAAAAAGATGAGTATGTTACTATCATCAAGGCTATAAAGAAGATGATATGGTTATAAAGTTTCATGGCTGAACTTGGTAAGGGGCAAAAGAATGGGAGTTTGTATAGTGACAACATGAGTACTATTCATGTAACCAAGAATGTTGAATTTCATACCATGATGAAGCAAATCCAGAAGCACATCCAGCTTGGGTATCAATTCATCAGATTACTTTTAGAAGATGGGTAGTTATATTTAGAATATTCACACGACCCATAATCAGGCAAACATGTTGAGGAAGATATGACACATAATAATGCATATATGCTAACGAGAGTAGGTGTAAGCAACACTTTAGGTGTTATGTGGCTCCATGGCTTCTTTTTTTTTTTCTGATTTTAAGTTTTTCCATAATAAATGCTGGTGTTCTTTTTTTACGCTACCATTTTCTATTTCTTATTTTGTTTCAGTGCTTGGTTTACTTTCCCAACATAGATTTGAGATGTATAATTAAATAAAGCATCTCAATGAGACAAATCCATCGTTCCAAATATAACTTAATTTCAATAATACTAAAACACTTAAAGGATGAACAAATTCTTAATGATAAAAAATAATCAATATGAGTCATCTGATAGAGTATTTTTTGTTTTCTTCATATTTATGGAGCATTCCACTTAAAAAATTATAAATACTACCCACCCCCTTCTTTCTACATGAAACTAACCTTTAGATAGATATTCAAAAGTGCTCATAGGTGAATTATCTCCTAATCACTACTATTAGACCTTTGCCAATCGAATGCTGCAATTAGATCCTTACCACTTGATCACCATCATTAGACCTTCATTGCTAGACTACCCTCCTTTAGACATTCTCTGCATGATTGTTGTTGTTAGACCTTCGCCACCTGATCATTGTCATCAGATCACCACTCAATAATTATTGAACCATCACTCAATCGTTGTCATAAGATCACTGCCTGATCGCTAACAGTAAACCACCACTTGACTAACATCATTGGACCATAACATGATTGCTACCATAGGACCATTGCTCGATCACTGTTGAACCTTCACAACTTGACCATCATTATCAAACCCTTGCCTTTTGACTGCCCTCATTGGACCATTTCCAGACTGCCAATATTGAACCTTCTCAGTTCAACCATTGCCATCAAACTTTTGTTGCTTGATCGCCATTATTGGACCACTGTTGTCAAACCATCTCCATCGGAATGCCATCATCATCCGACAACCTTCATTGAATCACTCCTGACCACTGACATTGAACCTTCTTAGCTACAACTGTCCAAATGCCTTTCACCTTATACTGACTTTGCAATAATTTCTACCAACTCTTTACACTCTTGTAATTATGAAGCCTCCTAGTTAAGGGATGATCAAAACATTTTTAATTAATGGCTGCATAGTAAAATCCTTTTAGCTAAACATTATAGTTTTTTTTCTTTTTCAGTTTTTCCAAATAAAAACTCGTGTAACTTGTACACCTTTCATTTATCTATCAATATGCCAAATGTTCATACAAAACTAAAACTCAAAACACTTTTACTCTTTTTTGCAAATTTTTTAGACTGCAACAATAATGAAAGCTAACTAATATGTGAAGATAGCTCGCTATTTATTATTATTACGTAATGTTTACTCGCTACCAAATTCTACACTAAAAGATAATGACATTTTTTAATTGTATCAATTAAATTTAATATATGATTATTTACTTAAAAATTTTATTTAAGCAAATTTTTGTGTGAATATGAATACGTATGTAAAATCACAAAGAAGTCTCACATTTTAAACATGGGGCTATACTCTAACATTCTGGCTTAATTAAATTACGATATTCAAGAACTATTGGTGTGACCGATTAGAGTACTAGGATTTACTTATTGATTCATTTGCTAAATTTACTGTTGGTAATCTTATTAATAATTTTTATTGCAAATTGCGGTCCCTTAAAAATCACATAAAATTGAAAATTTGGGCTTCTTCTAGTGGTGTTTCTAACAATATTGCTTCGCTAAAAAAGCATCAGGCTAATTTTTTAAATAGAATTCAAGCTAACTCATTAGATGAGGATCTTAATATGGCTCTTAAGAATGTGAATAATCTGCTTAATTCTAATATGTCTATTTTGTCTTCTTGGATTATTCAAAGAGCTAAAGCGAAATGGCTTTCTGCTGGAGAAGATGACTTGGGTTTTTTATATTCTAAAATTCGGTTAAGGAAAAATAAAAAATAATATCAAAGTTATTCTTATTATTGAGGGTGTTTTTTCTGATCCCAAAGAAATTGCTAGTGCTTTTGTTAATCACTTTAAGAATTTATTCAATGCTCCTAAGCCTGTTTTTTCTTCTTCCTTTTATATTCCGGTGGGGAAGACTATTCTTGAGACTTACTTGGCTTCTTTAGTAGCCCCGGTTTCTTTTGAGGAGATAAAAAAGTGGTTTTTTTGGATCTTCTTCCTTTACACATGGTCTGGATGGTTTCAGTTTTGAGTTTTTTTAAGAAAAGTTGGGATATCATTGGCCCTAGTTTTTGGGAAGTTGTTTTATATCTTTTTTAAAAAGGTTATCTTTCTTGGGCAGCAAAAGCAACAACTATTACTCTTATACCTAAGATAGCTAAAGCTTTTCATATTTCTGATTTTCGGCCTATATCTCTCTGTAATGTTTTCGATAAAATTATTGCTAAGATTTTGGCTTCTAGATTAAGGGATATTATGCCTTTTATTATTCATAATAGTTCATTTGGGTTTATTAAAAAGAGGATCTCTACTTATAATATTATTCTGCAGGCCGAGTTACTAAGGGGTTTTAATTGTCAAAGCAAAGATCATTTTTTTTGCTCCAAATTGGACATTCATAAAACTTTTGACATTGTTTCAAGAGATTTTCTTTATAATAGGCTGGCTTAGAAAGTTTTTTTTCAAGTTTTTATTTTCTGGATTAAAGGTTGCATTGATGATACGTTCTTCTCTATTGTGCTTAATGGTTCTCTTCATAGTTTCTTTAATTCTTCAGCCAGGCTTCATCAAGGTTGTCCCAGGCTTCATCAAGGTTGTCCTCTTTCACCTTATCTTTTCTGTATTATTATGAATATTTTTTTTTTCTAATTTAATTGATGATAAGGAACAAGGGGATAATTTTGTTGGTATTCAAGTTGGTGAGCTTTCTATTTCTCATTTATTATATGCATATGATGTTCTTATATTTCAAAAAGCTTCTATGTTGAATGCAGAAAAGTTAAAGAATATATTGTATTATTTTAATAAAGTGTCTATTTAAGAATTAATCATGATAAGAGCGCTATCATGTTTTCTAAAGTTTATTTGTTGGATAATGGTATTAGTCATGCATTAGGCGTTCCTATTACTCAGAATAATTTCTATTATCTTGGTTTGCCTATCTCTTGTAAAAAGCTTTTAATTTCTTATTTCCAACCATCAATTAATAAGATCTTTGATTTTTTAGCTGGTTGGAAAGTGAGGCTTTTATCTTTTGTAGGGCGAATTCAATTTATTAATTTTCACTATTTCAAATGTTGTCTCTTACTAGATTATGGGGCTTTCTTTACCTAAATCTTGATTTAAATATATCAAGAAAATATGTTCTAATTTCTTATTTTTTAGTGAAGTGGATGTTAGGCGGATTCATATGATAGCATGGAAGGAGGTTTGCAAACAAAAAAATGTTGGTGGGCTGGGGATTCCTGATCTTAATGCCTTAATATTTGCTTTTCTTGTTCTATTATTTGGCGTATAGTGAATAATTTTGGTCCTTTAGCTACTTGAGTTAAATTCAAATATATTTCTTGTCGGCAACCTTACTCTCAGAAGGACTCGAAATTTCGGAAAGAGCTGTGTGAGATTGCCAAAGGAAATTCAGAGTAATATTTCTTTTAATATTACATAAAATTCTTTTTTATCTTTGTTTTGGGATCCTTGGTTTAAAGGGAAAGCTCTTCATGATATTCTTGTTAATTACGATGATTCTTTGTATAATAATAATTGTGTTGGGGATTGGATTAATAATGGTTGCAGGGTTCTGCTAGTGCATTTGCCTAAAGACATTGCGATGGTCATTTCATGTATCTCTATTCAGAATCAGGTTTCTTCTATTATCTCTTTGAATAAGGTAAAGTTTTCTAATTTCAAGATTTTTTATAATGCTTATTATAAGGATTTTTCAAGTGTGGATTGATATTCTTATATTTGGCATAAGAGACAAGCTTTAAGATAATCTTGTTTTGCTTTGATGGCTATGATTAATGGGTTGAAAACGGCTGGTTTGTTAGTCAAAAGGAATATTATTGTGCCTTTAAATTGTATTATTTGTAATATTGAAGATGATTATCATAGACATTTATTTTTTGAATGTGATTTTTCTTTCTATATCATTTCAAAATTTGTTCCTAGTTTAAATTTCTTTTTGCTAAGGCCGAATATTAAGTTTTGAAGCATATTTGGAATTCAGATTGGTCCAAAAGATGTTAAATAGTTTTTTCTGGTTTATACTTGCTACTCCATTTATTATATTTGGAAAGAGAGGAACTATAGAAAGATGGAGAATAAATTTGAAAGCCTGGACTATACTTGTAAGAATATTAGGTTTGTTGTTCGTACTAAAGTCTTTAATAGGTCAGCTTTTCCTCATATTCATCATCTTTGTTGATTAATGGGTTTTTTTTTCTTCTTGTTGGATTTGTTTTTCGATTGGACTGTGATGTTTGGGCGCCTTCTAGTTCTCTTTTTGGATGGTTGATTTGGCAATTAGAAAATCTGATAGGGCTGATTCAGCAACCAAAAGAGTGATCTATTAGGGGTTGGTTTTGAAGATTTTCCCTTTATGCTGATTCCTGGAGGTTGGGACTATTTTAGGAGTTTTCTTATGTCTTGTTGGGTTCTATTAAGTTCCTTTTTTCCTAGTACTGTTGAGGCAGGTTGTTTCTGGAGTTTGGTAGTCTGTTTTGGTTGCTGTTTGGTGGTGTCATGGTATTTTTTCTTAGGAGTTTAGTGGTTGTTTTTGACTTGTTCCAGATTTAAAAATGGTTTTTGTTGGTTGGAGTACTGTTGTTGGCTTTTTTGGAGGCCATTTTATAAGTTTGTTGGCTATTATTATAATTTGGAGCTGGTTATGCTATTTAGTTGCAGATTTTGAAGGATGGTATTGACGGACTGGTTCGGGTTTTGGGATCTGATTGCTGTTTAGTGTAAATTCTTATTTTGGGCCGGTATGTTTGAGTTTTAGTTCTTGTTGTTTGGTTAGACTAATCTATATTTCTTTTGGCTAGGTTTATAGTCTTTGTTGTTTTTTGTCTCCTTTTTGAAGGAGTTTCTTAGTTTTGTTGTAGGTTTTTATTTTGAAAGTTTTTCGTTATTTTTTTACAAAATTGTAATTTTTTGTAATCTTTAATTTTTTTGGAATGAATTGGGCATGCCCTATTTTTTTCCGGATAAAAAAACATGCCCGGTTTTATTCTTATTTCTTGCACCGTTGGATCTTTATCGAATGGTCAATATTACACTTGCGGTCCTACAAAAAACCTTACCCTATGTCTTCCTTGCGCAGTCTCTCGCATTCACTTCTCAAGCAGCCAGGCTGCACCTTTCTCTAACAGCAAGTCGGCTTGAACATGCCGTCTTCTTCGTCAACTTAGCCATTTAGGGATTTTTCTCCGTCGGTACCCCCGCTGTTGCTTCTCCTCCCTGGTTTCCGCGCTGTCTTTTTTTTTTTTTCATTTCTTCGCTTCGAGCAAGTCACTACGCTACCCTACTCAGGTTTTTCGTCTTCTACTTAATGCTCCCTTTTCTCTTCTCTCTGTAGCTTTGCAAGAACTAAGCTAATGCAGTTTGTTTATCGTGATCGATATTCGAGCAAATTATTCTTTGAAGGTGATGGAATGATACTATTTGAGTAAATTTTATTTCCTTTTTTTAGAGTTGGGCCGATATTGTATGAGCTACTACTTAGGATGGCTCAGATCAGACTGCTATTTCAAACTTTGGCCAATGTTTTAGAGGTATAAGAGGATCACACGATGTTGATTACTTTGATCAGGCCGTGCCCAATCTGCCGAAGATTCTCTTCAACACTCAAATTTTATACTAAATCCAGTGCTCCAAGATGAAGAAAAAGAATATCGAAGCTTGAATATTTGGAATACTTATTTCGTTTTCATTAGAATGAACACCAACATCATGATCAGCTTATCTTATTAGGACCCAGCCACGCATACAGATTACCGTTACGCTATTCTTGCTTTTTAGAATATTTGATACGAGCCTCAATGACTGGCTCTCTAGATCACATCGTACTGCCAAAACCACACGGGGTTCGTCGAGCTCAAACCTAGCTAAAGTCTATCACCTTGAGCAAGGCTTGAAGTGAGTAAAAAATGGGTTAATAGATTACAAGGGTCCTTTATATTTTGCTAAGTGTTGAGTGAGATAGCCTTGACAGGCCTTCGACAGAGACGAGACACAGAATTGGAAAGATGAGAGAAATAATATTCTATATCATCTATTAACTGTTGGATACAAAGATATATATATATATATATATATATATCGCGGGGAAGCTCGCCGGAGAGGGCTTTGACCGGCAGGATTTGAGTGGGGAAGCGTTGAGGAGATGGTTGGAGGGCTCAATGAGCAGAGAGCTCGGCTGGAAAAGCTTGAGGTAGTGAGAGAGTACTATGGATTGAATGAGAGCACACTTCATTGCTTTAGCCCTATTCAAATAACCCTAGGCTACTTGGACGGCTAGGATCACTTGAGTGCACCTCTGGATGTTGCCAAGTGTCCTGAGAGTGGTTGGAAAGCTGGTGGATCAAAGGACACAAGGACATGTGAGGTGGAAAGCCTCTTTTGTCCCATAGTCCACATGGGTTTGATTTAGAGCTGTAGGATCTAGATCCAAAGGCCAGAAAAGGCTCTAGGAAGGTTCTAGAGGTTTTTAGGGCTGTTGGTTAGGTCCTAAGTGGAATGGATTAAGTTTAAGTGATACTATGACCAAGTTTGACCCATTTAAAGGATTAGTTTGACTGTTTGACCAGTCAAACAGTCAACAAGACTGTTGAGGTGGCACCTAGGTGGTCCATGGCTGGTTATAAAGATCCTAAGGCAACCTACTAGGGGCTTGAGTGATTAAAGCCTAATCATGCAAATTTGACCAAGATTTTCAAGTATATGATTCGGTCAAATTGACTATGATATGACTTTAAACAAATTGAGTATGTTTGAACCATTTAATGGAAATGATTTAAGGATTTAGATTGCTTGAACGTGTTGTCTTGGTTAGATTGGATGATTTGATTCAAATGGGTCTCATTTGATTAGACTTGGGTTAAGTTGATCAGGTCAACGTTTGACTGGGTCAATGGTCCAATTTTGGGCTCAACAAGTTTGAAATGTGGCTTTGAGTTTGTTGAATGTGTTTTGAAGGTTTAAGGAAATCAATTAGGTCAAAACACCCGTTTGGGCCCTTGATGGGCCTCTTAGGTCAACTAGGTTGACTTGGTCAACCAGGTTGACCCAAGGTCTGGAAATGGGTCCAACAAGTTTGGTTTGATATTTGAAACTTGTTGGAGGTGGTTGCATTCATTTTGGAGGTCATTTGGATTGAAATCGCTATTTGAGACCCATAGGGGTATTTTGGTCATTTTTGGGCTCATGGCCACTAGGGGCTGAAGTGAGTCCCAAAAAATTCAGTTTATTGTTCAACATATCAGGATTGATGGTCTGGAAGTGACTAAAGGCTTTGGTGTAAGCTCTAAGGTAAGAATATTCTATGTGACAGGTCCAATGGCATAGACTGTAAATATTTGAAGGTTTTACAACCTTTGGATTTTGATTTAGTTTTTGAGGTTATAGACCTCAGAATGGGCTCAAATTTGGAGGGTTGCCTCCAGAGACATGTCCCATCAGTATGCAACTGACAGACTCTGAATCGGAGGTCATTTGATTGGTTTTTGAAGTGTTTAAAAATTTGCTGTAAAAGGCTTTTAGGACTTGCCTTTTTAGCCTTGAATTTTGGTTTGGATTTCTAAGATCTGTGTAGATCCTAAGGTTTGGATCTAGGAGAATCCTAGAGTTTAGATTGATTTGGGAATTGAATTAATTTATGGGCAAGAT
Organism: Dendrobium catenatum; assembly: GCF_001605985.2. NCBI lineage: Eukaryota > Viridiplantae > Streptophyta > Magnoliopsida > Asparagales > Orchidaceae > Dendrobium > Dendrobium catenatum. The sequence goes on along the minus strand of NW_021386940.1, from coordinate 12,642 downwards.
TGGTCCAAGTGACCTCATACAAAAATGAGGTCAACAGGGTTCGAATCCTGCCTGTGGCAGGCATGGCGGGTTGCTTGCGGGCCCGCGGGAGAAGATGACTAGGCTGCACGGGGTGAGCTGACCGTGGCTGGGTGAGCCCAGCTGGGCTGGATGTGGGCGGCCTTCATGGGCTTCAAGTGGTAGCTGTTTCTTTCAAATTTTTTTTTTAATTTTTCCTGCGGAGTTTATATCCGCCGTAAATATTTCTGACGGCCTTTTTGCCGGAATTTAGCCGGAAATCCTTCTGACGGATAATTTTGCGATGGTAACATATTTTCGACGCGTGCCTTACTGTCTAATAATTTTCCGCCAGAAATTCTTGTTTCCGACGGATTTTGGGCATTTTCCGACAGATTTTGTCCGCCGCTAACACGCGTTTTTCTTGTAGTGACTAATTGTCCTGTACGATTAAATCAAAAACTAAAATTTTCTCTAACTCACCAACCCACTCCCTTGAGTGTGTTTGCAAGATTACTTGGCTTGGGGTCTACCGGATACATGACTTAACTCAAGAAAGATACAAAATACATTAAAATTGAAATTACAATCAAACTCAACCCTAGTCTACCCTATCAACTAATTTGCATTGTAAGTGAACTTGTGGACCTGAAAGGTTAGTAAGCAGGGCAAACAAAAAAGATATGTAGTTATAGCGATAAAAAAGAAATAATAATATTTGTTATCAACAAAATCATAATACTTAGGCCTAGATTTGCAACAAAAAGCTGAGTACATTACTATCAACAAGGCTATAAAGAAGATGATATGGTTATAAAGTTTCATGGCTGAACTTGGCAAGGGGAAAAAGAATGAGAGTTTGTATAGTGAAAACATGAGTACTATTCATCTAACCAAGAATGTTGAATTTCATACCATGATGAAGCACATCCAGCTTGTTATCTTTAGAAGATTCTTAAGACCCATAATCAGGCAAACATGTTGAGGAAGATATGACCCATAATAATGTAGATATGCTAATGAGAGTAGGGGTGAGCAACACTTTAGGTGTTATGAGGCTCCATGGCTTTTTTTTTCAATTTTAAGTTTTTCCACGATAAATGCTGGTGTTCTTTTTTTATGCTGCCATTTTCTATTTCTTATTTTGTTTCACTTCTTTCCTAACACAGATTTGAGATGTATAATTAAATAAAGCATTTCAATGAGACAAATCCATTGTTCCAAAATATAACTTAATTTCAATAATACTAAAACACTTAAAGGATGAAAAAATTCTTAATGATAAAAAATAATGAATATGAGTCATCTGATAGAGTATTTCATGTTTTCTTCATATTCTTGGAGCATTCCACTCTTAAAAAATTATAAATACTACCCACCCCCTTCTTTCTACATGAAACTAACCTTTAGATAGATATTCAAAAGCGCTCATAGGTGAATTATCTCCTGATCACTACTATTAGACCTTTACCAACCGAATGTTGCCATTAGATCCTTACCACTTGATCACCATCATCAGACCTTCATTGCTAGACTACCCGCCTTTAGACATTCTCTGCATGATTGTTGTTGTTAGACCTTCGCCACCTAATCATCGTCATCAGATCACCACTCAATCATTATCGAACCATCACTCAATCGTTGTCATAAGACCACTGCCTGATCGCTAACATCAGACCACCACTTGACTAACATCATTGGACCATAACACGATTGCTACCACTGGACCATTGCTCGATCACTACTGAACCTTCACAGCTTGACTATCACTATCGAACCTTTGCCTTCCGACTGCCCTCATTGGACCATTACCATATTGCCAATGTTGGACCTTCTCAGTTCAACCATTGCCATCAAACTTTTGTTTCTTGATCGCCATTATTGGACCACTGTTGTCAAACCATCTCCATCGGAATGCCATCATCATCCGACAACCTTCATTGAATCACTCTTGACCACTGACATTGGACCTTCTTAGCTACAACTATCCAAATGCTTTTCACCTTAAATTGAATTTGTAATATTTTCTACCAACTCTTCACACTCTTGTAGTTATGCTGCCTCCTAGTTAAGGGACGATCAAAACATTTTTAATTAATGGCTGCATAGTAAAATTCTTTTAGCTAAACTTTATAGTTTTTTTTTCTTTTTCAAATTTTCATATAAAAACTCGTGTAACTTGTGCACCTTTCATTTATCTATCAATATGCTAAATTTTCATACAAAACTAAAACTCAAAACACTTTTACTCTTTTTTGAAAATTCTTTAGACTGCAACAATAATGAAAGCTAACTAATATGTGAAGATAGCTTGCTATTTATTATTATTACGTAATGTTTACTCTCTACCAAATTCTACACTAAAAGATAATGACATTTTTTAATTGTATCAATTAAATTTAATATATGATTATCTACTTAAATAATTTATTTAAACAATTTTTGTGTGAATATGAATCCGCATGTAAAATTACAAAGAAGTCTCGCATTTTAAACATGGGGCTATACGCTAACATTCTGGCTTAATTAAATTACGATATTCAAAGAACTATTGGCATGATTGATCAGAGTACTAGGATTTACTTATTGATTCATTTGCTAAATTTAATTTTGGTAATCTTATTAATAATTTTTATTGCAAATTGCGGTCCCTTAAAAATCAGATAAAATTGAAAATTTGGGCTTCTTCTAGTGATGTTTCTAACAATATTGCTTTGCTAAAAAAGCATTAGGCTAATTTATTAAATAGAATTCAAGCTAACCCGTTAGATGAGGATCTTAATATGGCTCTTAAGAATGTGAATAATCTGCTTAATTCTAATATGTCTCTTTTGTCTTCTTGAATTATTCAAAGAGCTAAAGCGAAATGGCTTTCTGCTGGAGAAGATGACTTGGGTTTTTTATATTCTAAAATTCAGTTAAGGAAAAATAAAAATAATATCAAGCTTATTCTTACTCCTGAGGGTATTTTTTCTGATCCCAAAGAAATTGCTAGTGCTTTTGTTAATCACTTTAAGAATTTATTAAGTGCTCCTATGCCTATTTTTTCTTCTGCCTTTTATATTTAGGTGGGGAAGACTATTCCTGAGACTTACTTGGCTTCTTTAGTAGCTACGGTTTCTTTTGAGGAGATAAAAAAGTGGTTTTTTTTGGATCTTCTTCCTTTACACATGGTCCAGATGGTTTCAGTTTTGAGTTTTTTTAAGAAAAGTTGGGATATCATTGGCCCTAGTTTTTGCGAAGTTGTTTTATATCTCTTTAAAAAAGGTTATCTTTCTTGGGTAGCAAAAGCAACAACTATTACTCTTATACCTAAGAAAGCTAAAGCTTCTCATATTTCTGATTTTCAGCCTATATCTCTCTGTAATGTTTTTGATAGAATTATTGCTAAGATTTTGGCTTCCAGATTAAGGGATGTTATGCCTTTTATTATTCATAATAGTTAATTTGGGTTTATTAAAAAGAGGATATCTACTGATAATATTATTCTGCCAGCCGAGTTACTAAGGGGTTTTAATTGTAAAAGCAAAGATCATTTTTTCTGCTCCAAATTGGATATTCATAAAACTTTTGACATTGTTTCAAGAGATTTTCTTTATAATAGGCTGGCTCAGAAAGGTTTTTCTCAAGTTTTTTATTTCCTGGATTAAATGTTGCATTAATGATACTTTCTTCTCTATTATGCTTAATGGTTCTCTTCATAGTTTCTTTAATTCTTTAGCCAGGCTTCATCAAAGTTGTCCTCTTTCACCTTATCTTTTCTGTATTATTATGAATGTTTTTTTTTTTTCTAATTTGATTGATGATAAGGAACAAGGGGATAATTTTGTTGGTATTCAAGTTGGTGAGCTTTCTATTTCTCATTTATTATATGCAGATGATGTTCTTCTATTTCAAAAAGCTTCTATCTTGAATGAAGAAAAGTTAAAGAATATATTATATTATTTTTATAAAGTGTATGTTTAAGAATTAATCATGATAAGAGCGCTATCATGTTTTCTAAAGTTTGTTTGTTGGATAATGGTATTAGTCATGTATTAGGCGTTCCTATTACTCATAATAATTTCTATTATCTTGGTTTGCCTATCTCTTGTAAAAAGCTTTTAATTTCTTATTTCCAACAATTAATTAATAAGATCTCTGATCTTCTAGCTAGTTGGAAAGTGAGGCTTTTATCTTTTGCAGGGCGAATTCAATTTATTAATTTCACTATTTCAAATGTTGTCTCTTACTAGATTAGGGGGTTTTCTTTACCTAAAACTTGATTTAAATATATCAAGAAAATATGTTCCAATTTCTTATTTTTTAGTGAAGTGGATGTTAGGTGGATTCATATGATAGCATGGAAGGAGGTTTGCTAACAAAAAAATGTTGGTGGGCTAGGGATTCTTGATCTTAATGCCTTAAGATTTGCTTTTCGTTGTTCTATTATTTGGCGTATAGTGAATAATTTGGGTCTTTTAGCTACTTGGGTTAAATTCAAATATATTTCTTGTTGGCAACCTTACTCTTAGAAGGACTTGAAATTTTGGAAAGAGCTGTGTGGGATTGCCAAAGGAAATTCAGAGTAATATTTCTTTTAATATTATAGAAAATTCTTTTTTATCTTTGTTTTGGGATCCTTGATTTAAAGGGAAAGCTCTTCATGATATTCTTGTTAATTACGATGATTCTTTGTATAATAATAATTGTGTTGGGGATTGGATTAATAATGGTTACAGGGTTCTACTAGTGCATTTGCTTAAAGACATTGCGATGGCCATTTCATGTATCTCTATTCAGAATCAGGTTTCTTTTGTTAACTCTTTGAATAAGGTAAAGTTTTCTAATTTCAAGATTTTTTATAATGCTTATTATAAGGATTTTTCTAGGGTGGATTGATATTCTTATATTCGGCATAAGAGACATGCTTTAAGATAATCTTGTTTTGCTTAGATGGCTATGATTGATGGGTTGAAAATGGCTGGTTTGTTAGTCAAAAGGAATATTATTATGCCTTTAAATTGTATTCTTTATAATATTGGGGATGATTATCATAGATATTTATTTTTTGAATGTGATTTTTCTTTCTATATCATTTCAAAATTTGTTCCTAGTTTAAATTTATTTTCGCTCAGGCCGAATATTAAGTAATTTTTGGAGCATATTTGGAATTTAGATTGGTCCAAAAGATGTTAAATATTTTTTTCAGGTTTATACTTGCTGCTCCATTTATTATATTTGGAAAGAGAGAAACTGCAGAAAGATGGAGAATAAATTTGAAAGCCTGGACTATACTTGTAAGAATATTAAGTTTATTGTTCGTACTAAAGTCTTTAATTGGACAGCTTTTCCTCATATTCAACATCTTGTTGATTAATGGGTTTTTTTCTTCTTGTTGGATTTGTTTTTTGGTTGGACTTTGATGTTTGGACGCCTTCTAGTTCTATTTTTGGATGGTTGATTTGGCAATTAGAATATCTGATAGGGTTGATTCAACAACCAAAGGAGTGATCTATTGGGGGTTGGTTTTGAAGATTTTCCCTTTATGCTGAGTTCTGGAGGTTGGGACTATTTTATGAGTTTTCTTATGTCCTGTTGGGTTCTGTTAAGTCCCTTTTTTCCTAGTACTGTTGGTGGCAGGTTGTTTCTGGAGTTTGGTAGTTTATTTTGGTTGCTGTTTGGTGGTGTCATGGTATTTTTTCTCAGGAGTTTAGTGGTTGTTTTTGGCTTGTTCCAGATTTAAAAATGGTTTTTGTTGGTCGGAGTGCTGTTGTTGGCTTTTTTGGAGGCCATTTCAGAAGTTTGTTGGCTATTATTATGATTTGGAGCTGGTTATGCTATTTAGATGCAGATTTTGAAGGATGGTTTGTGATCTAATTGCTGTTTAGTATAAATTCTTATTTTGGGCCGGTATGTTTGAGGTTTAGTTCTTGTTGTTTGGTTGTCTATATTTCTTTTGGCTAGGTTTAAAGTCTTTGTTGTTTTTTCGTCTCCTTTTTGAAGGAGGTTTTTAATTTGTAAGTTTTTCTTTATTTTTTTACAAAATTGTAATTTTTTGTTAACTTTCATTTTTTTTGGAATGAATTGGGCATGCCCCTATTTTTTCCGGGAAAAAAAACATACCGGGTTTTTATCTTATTTCCTGCACCGTTAGATCTTTATCGAATGGTCTATATTACACGTGCGGTCCTATAAAATAACCTTACCCTATGTCTTCCTCGCGCAGTCTCTCGCTTTCACTTCTCAAGCAGCCAAGCTGCACCTTTCTCTTACAGCTAGTCGGCTTGAACATGCTGTCGTCTTCTTCGTCAACGTAGCCATTTAGGGATTTTTCCTCCGTCGGTACCCCCGCCGCTGCTTCTTCTCCCTGGTCTCCGCCGCTGTCTTTATTTTTTTTCATTTGTTCGCTTCGAGCAAGTCACTACGCTACCCTACTCAGGTTTTTCGTCTTCTATCTAATGCTCCCTCTTCTCTCTGCAGCTTTGCAAGAACTAAGCTAATGCAGATTGTTTATCGCGATTGATATTCGAGCAAATTATGCTTTGAAGGTGATCTGGAATGATACTATTTGAGTAAATTTTATTTCCTTTTTTTAGGGTTGGACCGATATTGTATGAGCTACTACTTAGGATGGCTTAGATCAGACTGCTATTTCAAACTTTGGCCAATGTTTTAGAGGTATAGGAGGGTTACACGATGTTGATTACTTTGAACAGGCCGTGCCCAGTCTGCCGGAGATTCTCTTCAACATTCAAATTTTACACTAAATCCAGTGCTCCAAGATGAAGAAAAAGAATATCGAAGCTTGAATATTTGGAACACTTATTTCGTTTTCATTAGAATGAACATCAACATCATGATAAGCTTATCTTATTAGAATATTTGATACGAGCCTCAATGACCGGCTCTCCATATCACATCGTACTGCCAAGACCACACGGGGTTCGTCGAGCTCAAACCTAGCTAAAGGCTATCACCTTGAGGAAGGCTTGAAGTGAGTAAAAAATGGGTTAACAGATTATAAGGGTCCTTTATATTTTGCTAAGTTAATAATGCTTTATACATGTACCTTACCCTCTTATCCTGATGATGTTGGACTTGCCGTAGAACTCATCAATTGCTGCTTATCCCCTATCATTTGGTGTTGTTGATTGCCTATGTGTATGGTTGAAGGTTCGTTGCCATCAAAATGAATGAAAATACCTCCATTGTTGAAGAATAGCTTGCTAATTTTGTGGAACTCAATTGTGAGGTGCGTCTCTACCTCACTCTGTTAGAGTTGAGAACATATCATCTCGACAATATATAAAGTACGAGGCCATAACAATAACAATCTATTGTAAACAGTATCATCCTAAGAATGATGGTCAAACCCCTTTCAAGGCATTGTTGGTAATACAATATAAAATAATTATAAAATAATTATAAAAATTATGTTATATATATAAAGTAATTAACTCTTGAACATGGCATACAATATAAAATAATTATATTAAACATGGCATACAATATATATGTTTATAAAAATTATGTTATATATATAAATATATATGTTTATGCTATCAAATTTAGATTATTTGAATGGTTTCTTTGGGTAGATTATGGGAGAGGTTGTTTGTGTATTTTGTTTAGGTTAAATGGCTGTTTGAATGTATATTTAAGCTAGATTTAGCCTAAATTTTGACAAGCAAAAAATGACAACTTTAATCCTATAGGAAATTAACTCTTGTTCCTTCTCTAATTTGCTTTAAATCCAAAATTTAATAAATCTTGTAATTAAGTGGTTTTATGAGATTTAGTTGAAGTGCACAAAAGAGAAGAAAATTGTTACCTTTGCAGCGAGCTCTTGTCATGACTTTCAATCGAAATGGAACGTCATCTTCAAATAAAGCGAAATAGCTTCCTTGAACAGCTCTTTCAAAATTTGGCTTCACGTGAAGCGGAATTAGCAATGAAGCAAACCCTAGAAGGTTCGATGGCTCTAAGAAGAGCATAGGGAAAGGCCAAAGAGAAGAAAAATTGTAGAAATATATAGGCAATTGCAGAGAAGAACTAGCCGAACACCATTTTCACTTCTTTTTGAACTCCATCGTTGCTCATATTAGTTTTTTTTTTAATGGAGAACCAACCGATTGGATAAGAAGTAATTCAATTTATTATATTAGCTTAGGCATTTATTTAAAGATTAGAGATTAAATAATAATTTTAATACTTCATTAGTTTGATATTAATTAATTAATAATTAATTATGATATTAATATATAAATGTCGATATATTTAATTATAATTTGTAATTATGCACTATGTAGAAAATTATGCGCCCTATTTGCACATTGCGCTATGTGCTATTGCTCATATATGGCACAAATAGCGTGTGTTATTTTGAACACATGCCGCACCAAGCTAATAGAGCAGTATGTGTGCTGTGCCGTGCGCCATAGTGTGCGCTATTTTTGACTATTTTCATGTATGTGTTAGACATCCACCATTGAAGAAGTTCTTCTTCATTAGCTCTAATAGCTTGATAGTGATGCTGCACAATCTCCAACATTTGCGCCCAACAAAGGATGAAACATCAAGTTGGTAAACATCCATGGGACCTTGATTTTGTAGTCAATGACCTCGGCCTTGTCAAACTATAGCTATATTACTAGCGATCACTTCACTTAGAGAACTTATCTAAACTCAACTAATGATACATTGAGCTATTTAAAATCTTGGAGCGAATTGGGCAAGTAGCATACAAATTAAACTTACCACCTCACTCATGCATACACTTGACATTTCACTTATATCCATAAAAATCATACAAACTTTATCAGAACTTGCATCCAATTTGGTTGCCACAAAAAATGCGGATGACACATGATTCTAAAGCTAGAGCACATACTGAATTTCAGATTGATCTCCTGCAATGAAAACATAACATAGCAATACCTCATTAAGAGGTAGGGCCTTCCATTTAGGGAATCCATGTGGGTTTATGAAAACAAGCTGTGACAAGCCTACCCCAAACTCGACCTTTGAGGACATGGTCGCTCTCCCAAGTGGTCCGGGAATTGATGTCAATCTCAATGGCATAGATTCTCCAGGTTATTGCGCTGCCTAGACCACGTTGGGATCGTCAAGCTCCAACATGGTTAAAGGACTACCTCCCTGATGAATGCTAGAAGTCGGTGAACATTGGGTTATTAAATTGTATGCTCCTTTAGTATTTTTTCCTAGTTATACTCTATGTTTTTATCTGTTGAATTGGTTGAGGTTGTGTTGGTACTAAAAACATTTGTCATCACATAGTGATAGCAATGATTATTCGTTAAGGGTTATATATTGGATGTAAGGAAGCATAGAAAGGACTTTCACCCTGATGAAGCCTTGAAGTGGGAGAACATTGGTTTAATAAATTATAAGCTCCTTTAATATATTGCTTAGTTATACTCTCTGTCTTTATTTGTTGAATTGGTTAAGGTTATGTTGGTGCTAAAAACATTTGCATCAAATAGTGATAGCAATGATTAGTCGTAATACATTGGATTTAAGGAAGCACAGAGAGGTTAATAACAAAGCAGTAGCTATCTTCTACCTCTGAATTTCCCGTTTCACTATTATTTTCTTCAACCAATTCTTTTCAACTTCCCACTTATACCGTCATTGCTAGAGTTTCCCTTGAACTCAGCGATCTCTTTTTATCCCCCATCAATTTTCTACATCTTTTAGGTATACATGATCTATATGTTTATATTTTCTGGTCAGTTATTTAGTTTATTTGCAGTTTTGCCAGATTTAGTTTAGCCAATTTTAACTAAACCTTTGTTTGCACTTTAAGCTGAACCTTTTTGCTGAATAATAATATTGAAATCTCATAACTTTTTCTTTCCTTGTTTCTTTTGTTTGTGTTCTGGACTTTTTGTCAGAAACATGTCATCTGATTCTAATCCATATGCATAAAATAGAGGTGATTAGACATTTTCGTAAATCTAGTTTTATTGCAGATCATGTCCTTTATCTTATAACGCTGAAATTTTTAGTTTAGATGATTTACAGTACTTTTTATTATATTGATTAAGCTATATACGATATCATGTGTAATAACAATGTTTATTATACTTAAAAGTTAATAATTCCTTTTTTTTGTTTTTTATTACGTAAGAGTGAGTTATACCTAGTTTTGGCGTAAGCTATAAGAGCATTTCTCATCTTATGACTAAGTAATTTAATATTGGGATAAATATCAGCCCTCTATTGAGCAAGGGTTCCTTTAGTAGCTTATAGATTAAAATATGTTTTAGAAAATAATGAATTTTTTTCATTTATTTTGAACATGAAATTGGAATTCATTTTTGATAGGATTGTGAAGTTTGAAATCATCAATAGTAGCAAATTGTTTCCAACCCAATTATTAATATGGCAATATTTATTATGGGAAGAAGTTCAAAATTATCCCGGACTATCCATGTGGTCAATTTGCTCCTAAAGTGTTACATTTATCAAATTTTAGTTCATCGGTCGTAGAATTTGATCACAAAACTTCCCTTAGAACCTAAATTGGGATCAATATTCAATAGTCAAGCGTCTAAATCGGCATCAATTTTATATCCCATTTTCATCAATTTCTATTAGAGGGATCATTTGGGGTTGATTTTGTATATTCGAGGTGTTAAAGTGAAGAAATGTAATGCTTTGGGATTAAATTGGCCACATATGAATAGTTTGTGGGGGGGGGGACTATTTTGAGCTATTTCTCTATTTATTATTTTGGAAACATGCTTTAGACTTGAAGCAATCAAATGAGGCTTAAAAACAATTTGCATGGAAAATTTTAATATTATTTTCTTCAATTAAAGTTCCAAATACATAGTATTTGCTGTGAAAAAAACTGTCTTGCCTTCGAGAGACTCGACTGGCTTTCATAACCGTGCCATCCTAGTTCCATTGCGGGCATACAAATTTCCGAGGTTTTCTCTATATCTCATGTAATCATTAAATTCTGATTTGCAATGATCGATGGTCCTCAGATATGTCTTTTAAATTTTTATTGCATTTCATTTGTTTTGATTGCAAACAGTAAATATTTACGATTCCTATAATTGTCTTTGCAAGTTATTGACTTTTTTGGTTTATTTGCTGGTTTTGCTATACCAAAATTGAACTTTAAATAATCCCTTTCATTATAGTCAGATTCTTTTTGCTGAAGAATTCCTGTTTTAAATCAAAATATTTTACTATTATATTAATATCTTTTAATATTTAATTATATCCATATCCATTATGAACTAAGGTTGTTTGAGCTGTTAATTGCAGACTTTTGTAGTTATTGTACATATTCTTTTCTATTCGGGTATTATGTCTAGGATTCTTGTCCAGAATATTGTTTAGCTTTACTACGTTTATTGAATAAAGGCATTACTTCATTCCTTATATATCTCATATCTCCTGTATACACCATCATAATTGTTGTAGAAAGTAGAAAAAATATTTGGCTTCTATTGTTTATAACTCTATACAAAGTGTGTTAGTATATAGACAATAGACATAAATCAAAGTAATTTAAAAAAAAAGAAAAAATGGGTGCGCAAGTGGAGCCGGCGATGATAATAGGAAGAGGAAGCATGTGGAGTGTAATCCAAGGGCCATAAGAGTCTTTATCCAAAGGCCAGAATCCTTAATCTTTGTACTGAAGGATCCTTATTATGATTTGTTGATTTATGGGTCTCACAATTTTTTAATACTTCTCAAACTCAATAGTATAAATCTATCATTTCAAATTTATCTATACAAATTTTTGAATGCGGGGTTTCAGAGTTCTTTGTTCAGTTGGTGAGACTCAGTGCAAATGTGTTGTTTGGACATATGTGAGATAGATCAATTTTTCAACTAATCTTTGATATTGTCCCATGTTTGCTTTTCATTGTTCATTTGTGTCATATTTTTAATCTGATTTATTTGGGGTTTCACAAGGTTTTTAATTTTCTATTTTTCTTTTTTTTTTTCGTAGATTCATGATATATTTTTAAAATTTTACTCTTTTATCATCACCCGTGATAATTATGTCAACATATCTAAATGAGAATTGAGATTTTACTATTAGTGGATTGTTTCATGAAGAGGGTATAATCTCATTTGGTTGTTTGTATCTTGTTTTTTTTTGTGACTTTTGAGAAAATATTAAATAATGCTCTACGAAATTATTTGAAGCCATAGAATTCATCTCTTAATTTGAACACTTTTTTCTTTGTGAAAAACTATTAAATTTAGGAGGCGGATTACTATAGATTTTTTCAACACACCATGTAGGAAAGTGTTCTTTATATTATATTATTGCATAAATCATCCATAATTGATTGTAAGAGTAATCAAGGTTATGTATTGTATTCATTTTCATAATAACAGCAGAAATTTCTTGTAAGTCAATTCTATAGGATTCAATATATATTTTGGCTACTTATCAATCTTTCTATATTTTATAGAAAAATTTTATTTTCATCCTATTGTTTTCGTCATTTTTGGTAGTTCAATAACCTCTTAAGTGATTTTCTTAAAGAGCGTTCATCTCGTTATGAAAATATTTCAATTATTATTTTCAAATGCTTTAAATAGAGTTTGTGGTATTCCAATATAATTAAAATTGATATTTGTAAGAAAGACTATGAACAAGAGAATTTT
>NW_021386939.1:0-375 GCF_001605985.2 Dendrobium catenatum | reverse complement strand
GTTCCTCCCTTGGCTGGTTGTCCTGTGGCTGCTTTTCCTGGTTTATGTGTGGTCTTTTTGGGTGCTATTTATTATGGCCTTTTAGGTTACTGTTTGGGTGCTGTGCTGGACTGAACTTTTGGCCTTCTAGTTCACATAATTTAATGGGTTAATTAATGGTTATGGTGGCTCTTTGGCTGCCCCCCTTTTTCCCTTATAAATATTAGATGTTTTGTAATGATAAAAGGATGTTATGATGCAATTTTTGGAGCCATAAAACTAGGGGTGTCAATTTTTGACACGTCCCGAACCCGACCCGGAAAAATCCGGGTTCGGGTCAATATGGACCCGAAACGGGTCGGGTTCAACAAATCAACCCGTTTTAAGAATCGGGTC
>NW_021386938.1:0-200 GCF_001605985.2 Dendrobium catenatum | reverse complement strand
GTCCGAGAAAAATTAATTATCGGCCTGAGAACTCGTCCTGGATGATTGAAATGTGTTCATATCGTCATGGACGATAGGACGATCGGCCGGGCCGATCCATGTTGTATTAAAACGAAAAAAGCTCGTTTCGAGGAGAGAGAAAATCAGTTTTTAAAATAAAAAAATATCTGAGGAGAGAGAAAGAGAAGGAATCAAAGAGA
>NW_021386937.1:0-251 GCF_001605985.2 Dendrobium catenatum | reverse complement strand
CGGAGAGTACGTCAATAATAATTTTCATATTTTTCTTCAATCGAAAGGCATCAAACCCCAAATATCCTGTCCTTACACACCGGAACAGAACGGCGTCGCTGAACGTAAGCATCATCACGTTCTGGAGACTGCTCGCACGCTCCTTCAAACGACATCTATGCCACATTCCTGCTGGCCTCATGCCATCGAAACAGTTGTATATCTCATTAAAAGGCTACCATCGCCAACAAACAACAACATTACTCCGATCA
>NW_021386936.1:0-1161 GCF_001605985.2 Dendrobium catenatum | reverse complement strand
TTAAAGGCATTTTTTTTAAAATTTAATTTAAACATAAGAACAAGAAGAAAAAAAATAAAAGAAGATGCAGTACAAAAGAAAAAAACATGCATTTAACCATAGAAACAAAATACAACAACCTTCTCCCCCTTTTGACAGCACCAAAAAGAGGAGCACACACTAAAAAAGAAAAAACAACTACAATACAAAGACATTTTATAGTGGAGGATCCTGATCAGTAGGTGGTGGAGGTGGGTTTGGTTTGAAGTACTAAAAGAGAGTGTCAAAACGTTGATCAATAGTAGTAAAGAGTTCTCCAAACCAATGCATATTTATCTCGTGTTGCTGATGTTATTCTCAAATATGAGTATCGAGACGAGTCTGAAGTTGGTCGAAGCGTTCGACCAGATCGTCGTGAGGGTAAGCAGGTGCAGGTGCTCGAGGTGGTGCATGTCGTCGTGGACGTGCCTGAGCTGCAGCCGGGGCATCTTCCCCTTCTTCTTCATCAAAAACAAGTTCTTCTGGCTCGTGTCCCCGATGGAAAAGAATACGGAAAGAGGCATCCGTATAAAAAATAGGAAGATTGTCGGGTTCACCAGGATAGGTCAATTGATATTTATTTTGGAGAATATATCCTATAAGATGTCCAAGAGCTATATTTTGTTTTCGTCGAGTGGTAGGGAGACGAACGAAGGTCATGTGGAGAATGTAGTCAATAATCAGATCGGCCTCGTCAAATTTTGTGTTGGTCATGATACGGTAGGTAGTGACAGATAGGGTCGGGGTCATGTTGACACGGTCACCACCTTTGGGTATTATGGAGGTACGAAGGACATGTTGAATTATGCGCGCATTTCTATTTAGTGAAAAAATGAGAGGTTGGTGTTGATAGAATGCGGCGTTCCTAAGGACTCGATTAACGTCACTCCAGTCAAAATCGTTTGTAAGAAAAGAACGAACCATAGGCCCTTCAGTAGATAGCCCAATGTGTTGGGAGATGTTAGCTTTGGTTATTTCAACATTTTGACGATAAATAAAAGAGTGGAAAGTGAGGTTGTCGACAGAAAAAGTCAGATTTGCTAGGAATTCTAGAAGGAGTTTAGAATTGTAAGGGAAGGCTAGGGTGAGAAGAAATTGGAGGGTAGTTATTGCAAATCTATTTTTTTCATGGCTTATGTTTTG
>NW_021386935.1:0-231 GCF_001605985.2 Dendrobium catenatum | reverse complement strand
AATTGGCACCTAAGATAAACAAATCGTAAGCATGCATGCTTCGAATCCATGGCATGGTTGGTGCCAGTAAAACCCTATAAAAAAGAAATCAGAAGAAATCAAATGAATATAACAAAACCCCAAATAAAAGCCCTATGGAAGATGCCTAAGAAATCAAATGATATAACAAAACCCCAAATAAAAGACCTATGGAAGAAGCCTGTCTCTACAAAGTACTCATTCAAAGCTCAG
>NW_021386934.1:0-805 GCF_001605985.2 Dendrobium catenatum | reverse complement strand
AGAAGGTCGACGGCGAGGTCGGGCTTGGACGGTCGGGAGAAGAGGTAAGTTTTCTGAAATCCTTTCTTTCTCTTCTCTGCGCGTCTCTCTTGAGTGTGCGTGTAACCGTTTGAATGAGAGGAGGTTTTATTTTTGTATCGTGAGTATGTCGGTTTCTGTCGAGAGAGTCGGTGGGCAAATCGTCGTGTCCGATCGGGTATGTCGGTGGAAGAGTCGGTGGAGTTTGAGCTGTTACAGTCAACAAATCAAAGATTTTGATTGCATCTAGATGATCTTTGCACTCACATTTTTTCCATATTTTTTTAAAAATTTTGGAAGAGTGGGTCTTCAACCCAAATTGAGGCTAATAGTTAATTAGATGGGGCATTCCTCTGTGAGATGGTTATAGCTCATTTGTTCGAAGACCGGTATGCTTGGACGCAAACCTGTTGATACTCCTATGGATAGTCAGAAGAAACTTGACACTGAGAAAGAAAGTACATTTGTAGACAGTGGGAGATATCAGTGACTTGTTGGACGTCTGATCTATCTTTCACACACTTGGTCAGGTATTGATTTTGCAATGAGTGTTGTAAGTCAATTCATGCACATTCCTACAGAGGAACACATGGAAGTAGTTTACAGGATTCTTAGATACTTGAAGATGACACTAGAGAATCGTGACACTAAAGTATATTCATATGTAGATTGGGCATTGAAACATCATTGATAGACAATTAACTTATGGGTATTATTCTTTTGTCTGGGGTAATCTTGTTACCTAAAGGAGCAAGAAGCAATCAGTGGTAGCCAGAAGTAGTGCATA
>NW_021386933.1:0-1225 GCF_001605985.2 Dendrobium catenatum | reverse complement strand
AGTCTCCCCTTGCAAATTCTCTATCTTTGAAGGTGATTTGCCATATGCATGATGAACTTGATATCATTTCTTTGCCCTATTTGAGATGATCATGTTCACTAGGGGTCTATTCTATTAGCATCATCCATCTCCTCTTTGCAAATTCGTGGACCCACTAATGAGGCTAATATGGATATCATTATATTTATATGCATACTGAAGGTCCTTCATTGTCATTGAGAGTTGATTGCATCTTGAGTGTTGATTTTTTTCATTGATGTTTGTATAATGATCATTCATGAATATCTCATTTTCTCATGAGCAACTCTTGTTTCAATGATATTTTAATGTAAATCTTTTATTGCTTCATCGTTCCTTGTTCTTTGCATGATCAAGATATTTAATTGCTATAGAGATTAATTCTCTCAAGATTATGAGCTTTGGCTTTTAATGAATTCTTTCATTCTAACCCAACCTCACAAACTCCTTCAGGTCGGATCAGAGTTCTTCACATTCATATTAGCTATTTAAGTCCACTTGGCCTTGTTCAAATTCTTTAGAGCTCATGCTCATTCAAGTTTGAGCTTAATGCTTGCAGATTCAATGTCATATGAGTCCAAGATCAGACTCAAATCCAATATTGGTTCAAGCTCATGTAATGTTTAAATCAAGTTTGAATGATCAACTAGCAAGCTTAAGTCCTTGCTCAAATTATTCAAATAAGATACTTTGTAGTCTTTTGAGCTCAAAACATGTTTGAAACATGCTTAATTAGTGTCCAAATTAATCTCAAGTTAATGCTCAAATCAAGTCCATATGATTCAAGATTTTGTAATTGTTCAAGTAAAAACTTGAATTTGCAAGTCATTGTCATCTAAGTTGTTTGAATTTTGTTCGAGTTTACTATTCACTTAGATTCAAATTAAGATCATTTTTAAGTTCCTTATGACCTTCTGCATCGTTCTTCCAAGTTCAAGAAAAGTCCTTGTGCCAAGTTCAAAGTGGTCCTTGTAGTTGTTTCTTTTGATTTCAATCAAATTCTCTTATATTTTTCAAATTCATTTGAATTTAAAGCTCATTTTGTTCAAATAAGTCCACAAGTCCAAGCTCTTTTTTTTGTTCAAGTCCTCAGTCTTTTCAAATGAAATTTTGGCAGCCTCCCGGAGTCTCCCCCGTTTAGGGGAAAAACCAAGAAGCAACCTTCCCCTTGACGCTACGTGAGCGCTTCAGGTAGGTGTCAAAAATG
>NW_021386932.1:0-383 GCF_001605985.2 Dendrobium catenatum | reverse complement strand
AAAATATATACTTAAATAAATCAATAAAAAAACAAATTAAAAAAAATATTTAAAAAATATGTAGAAGTTACTGCTCTTCATACCCTAGTGATTGATTCATTTTAAGTGGGCAAAGGTATATTGGATTGAGAAAGCTTTAAGTATCAAAATACTTAATTAAAATAAAGGATTATATGATATATATCTATCCCACTTTTAAAGGGTTAATATAATTACAAATATGTTCCTTGAACTTGCTAATAAATAGCTTCTAGCACTTAGAAGTTGTAGAACGCTATATTATATAAAACATAAAGATAAATAACTTCAACAATCAAAATATCTTTAAGAGAAATTTAAAACCTCTAAATTATTAAAACTTAAATTCAACCCATCCTATATAG
>NW_021386931.1:0-310 GCF_001605985.2 Dendrobium catenatum | reverse complement strand
GTCCCGAGTGACAACATGGTCGTTTGTCACTGCGCCGGCCGTCGACCAGCCGCTGTCGGCATTGCCATGGCCGTGGGTCGGTTTGACCCAAACCCGAAGGAGGTTGGGTTCGAGTTGACCAGAATAGTGTCGGGTCAATTCTAGGTTCGATCCGAACTCGACCTGTGACCCAAAATTGACACCCCTAAATCACATTTTATAAAAAAATATAATATGAAGTCATCCCAAATAGACCCTCTTCATCATCATTTTTTTATTTTTATTTTTGAGGTAAACTAAATAAAATAGAATGAAAAAAATCAATGATTTT
>NW_021386930.1:0-272 GCF_001605985.2 Dendrobium catenatum | reverse complement strand
CCAAAATCTCAACCCATTAACCACTTAAAGCAAAATCTGTCCACCCTCCGCAACAGTTTGTTGGGGCGGACATTTACTTCAGCTCAAAGAGTTAAATGCCTAGTCGAAAATATCACTAGGATCCATTCTCAAACAATCTCTTGCCAGTAAGGACGTGGTACGTGTCCTCTAGCCGACAGTTTCGCCGCCAAATGGCACTGCAGGTAAACGGTTATGACCCAGGGCCCTCTGAACTGAGTGATTTTGCCGCCAAATGGCACCAAAGATAGCGG
>NW_021386929.1:0-359 GCF_001605985.2 Dendrobium catenatum | reverse complement strand
ATTGATGCCAGCACATGAAACCTTTGATTTGTCCCTCATTTGTGAAAGGTTGTTTTAACCAGTTTCGCTTGTCACCTAAAGCGTGGTCTGGGATACCAAAACCAATAATTCAAACCCCTTTAAATAGGTGATACTGGGTCCATGCCCACCTGTGTTTGTAAGGTGTGGTGATGTTGATCCAATGTCCTTAATTTAAATCCATTTTTCAGAGGTGATACTGGGTCCATGCCCACCTGTGTTTGTCAGGTGTGGTGATGTTGATCCAATGTCCCTAATTTAATTTTTTTTTTTCAGAGGTGATACTGGGTCCATGCCCACCTATGCTAGTCAGGTGTGGAGATGTTGATCCACTATCCCTA
>NW_021386928.1:0-315 GCF_001605985.2 Dendrobium catenatum | reverse complement strand
ATAAAGTTTGAGTACAGACAGCTATTTATAGAGTTTAAAGAAGAAGGAAAAGTTTTATAATTACAAAGAACCCAAAGGCTTTAGTGACATGGCAGCTATCCTAATAGGCCCCCTCAAATTAATCATTCTTGAATTTGAATGGTTAATTTGTTCCTGAGAGCCTCGAATCGAGCCGTGTGAAGAGCCTTGGTTAAAATGTCTGCAATTTGGTCCTCGGAGCGAATGTGACGAATGGAAATGGCGCCCGAGGTAAGATGTTGACGGATAAAGTGATAATGAATCTCGATGTGTTTGGTTCTCGCATGGAAGACGGGG
>NW_021386927.1:0-217 GCF_001605985.2 Dendrobium catenatum | reverse complement strand
CCCAAGTGAGCTCAAGGCTTGGGTCACCAAGAGGGGCTCTTAGGTACCCAAGGGTTCATCCCATACATTCAAAGAACTTGGAATAGACTAGATTCAAAATTTTGGAAGAGAAGGTGTGGATGGGTCCATGGGTCAAACCTGGTTGACTTGGTCAACCAGGTTGACCCAAGGTCTGGGTTTGAGTTCAACAAGTTGGGTTTGATATTTGAAATTCATT
>NW_021386926.1:0-1107 GCF_001605985.2 Dendrobium catenatum | reverse complement strand
GCCGGGCATCTCAGCATAGGTCCAGGCAAAGCAGTCCTTGAATTCACAGAGAAATTCTTTTATTTCTTCTATTTGTTCTTCGGGTATAAGAGAACTAATGAAGGTTGGGCGAGGATCCTCCTCGGTCCCCAAGTTGACTTCTCTTAGTTCATTCATAGTGGCTGCCTGTCCACCATCTTCGAGCTCTTCCGGTGCAGGTTCGGCCTCTACGGGTTGATCATCATAATCATCAACTTCGTATGTCTCTTTAACACCACCATTCTCAGATTCAATTTTCATGCATGTGATTGTTCGGCAAGTCTCTTTCTGGAGGAATTTCCATTTTATAAATCCGATACCTCTATATGCATCTGTATCCTTCTGCCGTAGTGGACGCGGATTCCTTCTATACCAGAGGCCCAGGCTTGTACGAAGTTGTCGTTTGGTAGTAGGAATATTGATTTGCTTTCGTAGCATTCTCAGAATATTCTTGGTATTGAACTTAGGTAGCCTCGTAGAAAATAATTCCTCGGAGTCAAGGAGCATACAATCCCAGTCGTGATTCTCTTCTTCACGTATTCCTGTGGAATATAGTACATTCCCTGGCACAGCCCCATTTTTAAGGGGAGGCAGATAGAGGGTGGCGAGTTCTTCAACTTTATGCATCTCGTGATGAATGATTTTCTTGAAGTGTTATAGGGGAACACGCGTGACTACGAGTACACAATCTGAAATTGATAGGCTGTCTATTCTTCTAGAGAACACGTTCTGCACTGTGTTCATATAAATAGAGTCGTAGTCATAATCATTGCTTGAAAATTCAACCTCTCTACTCCATTTATCCATGGACTGGCATACTCTTCGAGATTTGGCAGGAGTAACATCATCTTTATCCGTGTCACTTCCAAGATGAGGTACATATTTCTTTTCTTTGGAAATGATCGGTGCTTTGGAAAGAGTCGCCACTGCCTTCTTTCTCCCCACTTGCTTATTCTCACCTTCCCATTCGAATCACTTTACATCCTTTGAGTTTGATGCTCTAGCTTCGAGAGAGCTCGAAGACTTTTGCTTCTTTGGCATGAAGTACCGTACATCTTCATAAACTGTCGCTTCATGAACTGTAAAGGG
>NW_021386925.1:0-209 GCF_001605985.2 Dendrobium catenatum | reverse complement strand
GTCCCACAAGTTAGGACGATCAGATTACAATCAATTTTTTTTAAATTGAAACAAAGTTACAAAGTTCTGCAGAATTCCGGCATCTCCCGAATATTTGGCAAAATTTCGGCGTATTCAGGCGGCGGAAAGAACTCCGGCGGTGGTCGAGGAGGAGCTGATTCTCCTTCTCTTCTTCTCTTCTTCTTCTCTCTCTTTCTTGGGTCCCCTTG
>NW_021386924.1:0-1055 GCF_001605985.2 Dendrobium catenatum | reverse complement strand
GAAAGTTGAAGAAGGGCTTGATTGTGACTCTAAGAAAGTCGAAGAAGAATCTCTTGGCTATTCTCATGATGACTCGGATGGACAAATAGATGAAGATCATTTGCTGAGACGACAATCTGATGTGCCTGCAAACGAGAGAGCTTTCTGATGATTATTACGATCAAGATGTTGCAAAGCATAGTGATTCTTTTCATGGTTGGGGTTTGAGCCAGGCTAGCAACTCCAGTTCAAGATTGCCACCCTAGCCAACCTCTTCCAATAGAAACATTCTGAACCATTCTTTCATGTTGACAGTAGCAAATATTAAGAGCAAGTTCAGAAGCCTTGCTTAATAAGATGATATTGCATGTCCCGAATTTTTGAGCCCGATGAATGTTTGGATCTTATAAAGGTTTAAACTTTCAGTGTGTGTTCATATTCCATAGTTTAAGTTATTTTGAAAATTTGAATGGCTTACATTAGGTCGAACAAAATTCAACGAGTCTAGTTACTTATGTATAGGATCCTACAATAATTTTGTACAGTATTAATCATGTGTACTCATTTGCACAACAACAACAACATTATGTCTTTATCTCACTATATAGGGTCGGCGACATAAATTCTTTTTCTCTATTGTATCCTATTTTATGTGTACTCATTTATAGTATTACTAAAATTTTATAATATTATAGAAGACCATCATTTTCAAGAAGTTTGATCAACATATTTTGATTTTTAAGATTATAGAAGTAATTGCTAATAATAATAATAGTAAGTAATGGAGCTTGATAAAAAGTAAGGTATCAAAGAAAATTTTGTTTATTCAATTAGAAATAGCAATGATAGGACTCAAGGGTTTATTAGTTAAAATTCATTGTTGTATTTCTAAGATTATAAATTTAAGATATCATATATTTATTTTAAATTTTACAATCATGCTCAAGTACTTGTTAATTTTATAATTTCTTTTCTATAGTTTTATCTTTTTTATATTTACTCTTCCTATTTATTTGAATTTTTTTAATATGATCTTTCATATAATTACTTGTAAAGACAAAATATAATTGATCTTT
>NW_021386923.1:0-772 GCF_001605985.2 Dendrobium catenatum | reverse complement strand
ATTATAATTAACATAAAGGAAAAGTTAACTCTAATAAGCAATGGTTATAAATGCTTCTGTAAAGCAAACGCTAATTTCGAGAAAGGCATTACTAGAGTCATTAACTAAAACTAAACAATTCAATTTACAAGATATTAAATCAATATCTCTGTAACTGAAATAATCATAACGCCATAGAAAGGTAATTTTAATTTAATAAACCGTCACATGCACATGCAGTTACAAAACATATATAAATAAATGAGAGATTAAGGCAATCGTAATTTTCCAATAGATGCGACTCTTCACATTATTTTCATGAATAAATTATTTAGGAAAATAACTTGCAAATATAGAGAAACAACTTTCTCTGTAACCGTAACCATGAACAATTGCAATCTTTGGAAAAGAATTCTATTGGATAACTTTCACTTCAATGAAAAAAAAAATGCTTTTCATGGCAGGAGACAAAATTCAGATGGAATTAAAATAGAGTTAGTCGATCGAAACAAAGTAACTATACATGTGATGTTCCATATTATATTGATCAAAAAACTCAAAGAAATCTGATAATGGATTTACAAGAAAACAATCAACAAATTTGATCATGCTTTAAAATTTTAGTTGATCGAAAAACTTAAACAATTAATGAAATGATTAGAGAAAACAATTTCTCGCTGATTTAACATGACAACCGGGCTCTGATATCACTTGTTAGGATTTAATGGAGACATAAAAATCAAATCGATCGTCTCTGAAAGACATGCTAAATCATCGAGAAGAATTTTCGGAA
>NW_021386922.1:0-201 GCF_001605985.2 Dendrobium catenatum | reverse complement strand
TACAGTAGCCCGGATGACTACTCTTGTCCTTCTCTACATCCTCCCTGATCTTCCTCAACTCTTCATTCAACATACTTTCTTCCTTGATGGACCCCAAATCTACCATTAAAGGAACTGACAAAGCTAATTCCTGAAGCTCCCCCACACATCTGGATAAGGTGTCGACTGCTTTATTTTCCAAACCAGGCTTGTATTGGATCT
>NW_021386921.1:0-725 GCF_001605985.2 Dendrobium catenatum | reverse complement strand
AGAACCCATGAACTGAATCTAGCAGGGAACCCCATACTTTCCAAAACAAGTTCCAACGTCTTCCAACTCATCTTGTCATAAGCCTGTTCCATATCTACCTTCAATGCAAGAAATCCTTTAGCTGCTTTAGAGGTCTTGAATTTGTGCATTAACTCTTGACCTAACAAGCAATGGTTTGAAATAGATCTACCCTGGACGAAGGCAGCCTGCTCCTCAGAAATCAGCCTTGGCAAAATCCCTTTAAACCGGTTTAACAAAACCTTTGCAACAATCTTATAAAAAGTTTGACACAAATTGATTGGTCTAAACTTAGCAGGGTGATTAGGATTTACAACTTTAGGAATTAACACCACCACAGTCTTCTTCCACATTGGATCCATGAATCCAGTCAAAAAGAATTCTAAGCATGCCATAATGACTTGATCTCCAACAATTTCCCAAAATAATTTAAAAATATTAGGCTGTCACCCCATCTCTCCCTGGTGCCCTATTCCGGCCAAGTGAAGAAACAACCTCCCACACTTCTTCCTTAGTGACATCCCGATCCAAAACATCAGTAAACTGGGCTAAACAATTCCTCTGATCTTCTAGTGAAGGCCATCCCTGCTCCTTAATAATCTGTCCATGCCATTTCCTCTCAAAAAACTCATAAAACACCTTAGAAATCTCCTTTTGCTCTGTAACCACCGTCCCATCTCCTTGCTTGATAGCATCAATGCATTTGG
>NW_021386920.1:0-250 GCF_001605985.2 Dendrobium catenatum | reverse complement strand
AAATACCTCAAATTTCAAACCTTCATAACTAATTCCAAAAAACTCCAAATTGAACAAACTCACTTGCATTCAACTCATAATAGGGTCTAGTATTTATTAAAAATATAAAATTCCAGAAATATGTTAGAATTCAAAAAGTCAACAAATCGGTCAACTATAGATTAAAACTAGTTCAAAACTTCAAACCTTCGTAATAAAATGTAGAAAAATCTTATTTCAACGTACTTACCTTCTAACTGATCATAGTAAG